>NW_021319091.1:435257-526257 GCF_001605985.2 Dendrobium catenatum
AATGCTGGACAGCAACTTTGACACTTGGGAAATTCTGGACAGCAATCTCCAACACTTGTATAAACCTTGGGCAACTGTTATTAGGCTGTTGGAGGCTTTTGAACAGCAATTTCAGACCTCCCAGGGTGCAGGACAGCAGTTGGTAACGGCATGGACAGCAAGATGAAAATTTGGAATTTCCTAGGCAATGTGCAGATTGTGCCCAGAAATCTGGACAGCACTCAGAAATCCAGTAGAGGAAGAAAACCAAGTGGTGGAAGGCTTGGGGAAAACAACTAGGGCTGAGGAGAGTTACGGGATTGATTGGGGAATTAATTTTAGGGAAATTAATGGGATTGGAGAGAGGTAGGGGGGCGGCTAGATGATTGGAGCTTGATTGGATTCAAATTAGGGAAGGGTTTTAATGGGAAAGGGGAGGAAAAGGGGGAGGCCCAGTCTTGCATGAGAAAATTAATTGGGATTTGAATTCTTTCCAATCATAGGTGATTAAATTTGGAAAGAGATTTAAAGGGAAACCTCTAATTAAATTCAGATTTGGGATAATAGGAAAGTTTCCAAATTGAATCCTTCTTAATTTAGGAAAGGATTCAAATTCAAAATAAATTTGAATTTGGAGTCTGAAAACTTTCCAAATTTAAGAGGATCTAAATTAGGTAAGCTTTCAATTCTTTCCTTAGAGGAGTCTTGGGAGAGAAAAGGAAGGTGGATGGGAAAGGGGCCGGCGGCATGGGGGTGCAAGGAGAGTTTATGGAAGCATTTAATACCTTCTTGATTTAAGGATTTAAATTTGGGAAGAAATAACTCATCCCAATTTAATTTAAAATTCAAATAGGAAGGGATTTGGAAACTTTCCTAAAATAGGATTTATATTTTAGGTAATAATTTCAAATTCAAATAGGTTTGAATTTGTAATTATTTGAGTTACCTAAAATATGTAGAGCTAATTTAGGAAAGTTGTAATGGCAATTGATGAGGGAGGAGAAAGCAAAGTGGTGGCTGACGGTTTGGAATAGGGTTTGGTTAGGGTTTGTGGGTTGAATGGTTTGGTGGTGGGAGTTGGCCAGCGACAAGGTGGATTGTGGTTAGGGAATCCGGCGGCTAGGAGGTTGGGGTTTGGATGGGGATGTTGGTGGCTTAATGGGGAAGGAGGAAGGGAAAGGAAAAGGAATGAAAGAAAGGTAAAGGAAGAAGAACCACGAACCCCCGGCCGTCTCCAAGGTTGGTGGGTGATCCGATTTCCCTCCCTAGGAATTTCTCCAAAGCTCTCTCCAATGAACACGTGCAGGAATTTTCTTAGATTTCATTCATTGATTCTCAAAGAAGAAGAGGGGGGCTTTAAATAGCCCATACAATGAGAAAATAAAAAGTACTACGATGTGATACAGGACTATATGTGAAACAAAAAACTTGCACAAAATAGTTAAAGAGCAATTTTGGATTTTCGTTATTAGCAACTAAAACAACAAAATAAAACTAATAAGTGGTCACTTTCGTTTAGACTAAGCCATGCAAGAGACTAAGCGAAATCAAAACATTTAGGAAAATCAAAGCGTTGCATGCGAAGTAGTTTCCAACATAACCGTGGCCTAACAATGAGATCCAAAAGCAAAGAAGTAACAATCCTACGCTTACTAATGGATGACGATAATTAAACACAATCACTTGCTTGAACAATCTCTCTACGAAGTAAGTAGAATGTGAAAGTACACGAGTCAAGGAAGAAGGTCACCTTCGCGGAGAAACGTCTTGATACACCACGTACCTTCGGATATGTGCTCCTCCATAGCCTTGGTCAAAACGAATAGTATGTGGTCGACGGACTTTCTATGGATCCTTCAATGCTTGGATTCACGTCGAAGAACGACAATTTGAGAAGATCCACGAAACCTTGGCCGTAGTAGGCGAAGCCGGAATCAAACTCCGGATCGGTCATACATCATAATCATGCAAGGGGAGAACTCGAGAGAAAAGAAGAAAGAGGGAGATGGAGGTGAGGTGGGAGGCTGGCGGTGTAGGGAGGTGGGGAAGGGCTAGGGTTTGAAAAGCTTGGTTGGATGGAGGTGTAAGGATTCTAATTTCAAAATCTGAAAATTAAGTTCAGATTTTTAGTAAAAACAGAGGGAATTAATTTGAATTTGGATTTCAAATTAATTACAATTATTGGTCTTGATTGAGCATTAATGGAGGGGGCCCAAGTAGGGGTGTAAACGAGTCGAGTCGAGTCGAGTTTTGGCCCTTATCGAGCTCGGCTCGTTAGATAGATAGCGAGCTCGAACTCGAGCTCGACTTACACCCCTAGGCCCAAGCAAGGGGGTGCCGGCAGCATGGAGAGAGAGGGAGAGAGGGTTTTGTGGAGAAGTTTAAATCCCCTTCCTAATTGGTCTCTTTAATTTAGGAGAAGAAAAATTTCGCCCAAATTAAATTTGAAATTAATCATGAATGAGATTCAATACTTTCCTAAAATAGTTCTCTAATTTAGGAAACTATTTGAAATTCAAATGATGAAAATAATTTCCCAAATTATTTAAACTCTTTAGGTAAGCATTAAGGAAGCATTAACTCCTCATTCATGGAGGCAAACAAGGGTGGCCGGCGGTGTGTTTGGCTTGGGTGGGGCGGGTGGAGGAGCTAATGAAGAAAAGGGATCGTGTTGGTGGTTAGGTCGACGGTGGGTTTGGGGAGATGGGGTTATGGAGTGAGATCGGCGGTGGAGATGGTTGGTGATGGTAGTGAGGAGAAGGGAGAGGAAAAGGGAGGAGAACTAAGAGCCACCGGTGGTGACTATTGGGTACGACGGGTGGCCTCTCCTAGGTTCCACCAAACTCTCAAACTTCTCTCAAGCTCTCACATAAGCTTCAAGAACACAAATGCAGAAAAATTCTTCATAATAATTCATTAACCTCCAAAAGAACAAGATGAAGGTTTTAAATAGCCTTTACAATGACTTAAAAGGACTCAAATATCCTCAAGGGGCTACATGACTCAATCCCTCAAGCGTGGGTAAAAAGGGAAAATGCTAAAATAAAAACAAATACATCAATAAGTAGACAATAATAAAATCAAAAGTACATCAGATAAATTGTGGCCGTTGATCTACGGCCACGTCGACGGTAGACTTTCCAACTGATGTCCCCATCACAATGGCCTTAGGGCTTACACATACTTAAGCCCTTAAGTAATGGCAAAAAAGGAAAAGCATAATAAACTTCTTAAAATAAAAATACATCAATCATAAATATGAAAATCATAAGTAGCATGATGTAATCGTGGTCGTTGATTGACGACTACATCTCTAGTAGATTTTCCATGTCTTGATGCCCTCATGATAAGATGATATTGATTATGATGATGATCTAAACATTTTGTTGCTACTCTTGAGAAAAGTATAAGCACTTGCTCCAAATACACGACTAGTTATTATATTTCGCACGATGAATTATTTCCTAAGCTTTTTGCATTTACTAGAAATCTTTCAATTTTGGAAATTCTAAACATTATTCAAAAAGCTTTTCAGTAGAAATGCAATTCATGACTAAATTTAGGCCTTCGAAATAAATGGTACTAGAATCTTTCACAAAGTTGTTTGATGCAAATGAATTTTTAATTTGAAATACAAGTTGTATGGAAATGTTTACCAAGAAAAGCAAGACTTGTGGCAAAATGTTTCACATAAATCTATGACACTTTTTATCAATAAACATGTATGTCGCTGCTATGATAAGAACTACTAGGGTAAATTTCTCTATTGCTATAAATTTAGATTGGTCACTCTGATTAGATGTAATAAAACACATTCCTAAATGGGGATCCAAAAGATGAAGTTTATACAACAATGCCTCCTAGATTTGAGTGTAAGAGCAATACAAACCAACTCTCTATACTTAAAGAGTCCTTGTATGGTTTGAAATAATCATCAAGGACTTGTTGACAGATTCATCATGATTATTAAAAGACATGGCTATTCTCATGGATAATCTATCCACACTTTACACAACATAAAATCATCTGAAGGTAAACTTTCTTTTTTGATTGTGTACATAGACGATATCATATTGATGTGGGACTACAAAGAAAAAAATGAAGTGTATCATTACTAAAGAATTTGAAATCACGGATCTTGCTTTATTAAAGTACTTTCTTGGAATAGAGATATCAATGGAAAGCAAAGGAATATCCATCTTGCAATAGAAATACACATTGAATTTATTGAAGGGAACTGTTATGCTTGGTTGTAAACTTGCAAAGACAATAGATCCATTAAATAAAATTGGGATAGTGTAAGTTCTAATCCCGATTGACAAGGAGAGGTACAAACGGCTGGTAGGAAAATTTATCCACATATCTCTTACTAAGATCTGATATTTTCTCTTTTGTCGTGTTAATCAGTTTATGAATAATCCCTCAAAGGAGCACTTGGATGTCATATTCAGAATACTAAGTTATTTCAAAAAGGCATATGGGAAAGGGTTATTTTTAGAAAAGGGGATTAGCACAAGTATCAAAATCATTAATAATTTTGACTGGGATAGATTTTTAATTGATCAAAAATCCAAGTCTAGTTATTGTTCTTTTATACTAAAAAATTTAGTTACATGGAGATACAGAAAAGAAAGCTTGTGGCAACTAGGAGCAACGTTGAAGTAGAATTCTGGGTCTTGACCCTGAGATTTTTGATGGTGTGTAACTTAAACATCATCTAGAAGATTTAATCTTTTCCTCTACGGAACCTTATGATAATGGGTGTACCAACGGAGTAGTTTTTAGCATTTTTAAGAACTCTATTCATCATGATTGTACTAAGCATATTGGAATTGATAGACACTTTATAAATCATAAAGTTGATGAATGAGTAATTTAAATGAGTTACTCCGATAAATATTGTGACTGTTCATATCCTTGTTAAAGCTCTTGATCAATCATAATTTAACAACCTTCTTTAAAGCTACAAATGATCACTATATGTTCACAGCTTGAATGGGGTTTGTAAATCCTGATTCTAGGCTGCCTTGGCAATGTGCATCATTTGTGGCCTTCCAGTTGGCTCCGCTAGCCTTGCAAGCACCTGCTTCATTGTATATAATGCACGTCAGCCATATGATCAGTTACCTTGGCAATCCGCCACTCTCTTACCCTTCGTTAGCAATCCACCAATCACTATTTTCTTTTGCAGGATGACTTTTCGAATCCTGAAATGATTGTAATTAATTAGGTTAATTGCTTTCTTATTTTTTTTGTGGGCCATATTTCTCTCATAAAAAAATTGTAGTATTGCATCTATTCTACCTATTAAAATTGCAATCTGCTCATATTTTTCAACAAGAATCATTCACCATAAAAGATAAAACACTAAAGGTGACCTTCATAGGTTCATGAGGTGGCTCTCGCAATGCAGCACGTTGTCTCAAGCACATTGAAGAGGTGACTTCTACAGTGTAGCATTTTGTTTTATATGGTACTTAGCTCCTGTCCTCTGGTTGATGCATGGCTATCATGCCATTTGTCATAGTTTAAACTCTTATCTGTTGGTTTTATGCTTTTGCCTAACATGCCTCGTTGTTGTATTCTCTCTATGATACTTTCTTGGATGTAACCCATTATAGTAGTGCTCCGGCATGAAGATATTAAAGAATTTTATGATACACTA
Organism: Dendrobium catenatum; assembly: GCF_001605985.2. Classification (NCBI taxonomy): domain Eukaryota; kingdom Viridiplantae; phylum Streptophyta; class Magnoliopsida; order Asparagales; family Orchidaceae; genus Dendrobium; species Dendrobium catenatum. Next base: position 440,902 of record NW_021319091.1, read on the forward strand.
ATCATTATATTAAAAAGAGCCTTAATGTTTAAGAATTTTGCTTTAATATAGTTGAGGGATCTTACAGTGAGAAACTGGGACATTTCATCTTGCAGGAGATGAACTTAATTGCTTGATTTAGAATATATGCATTACCTCTGCATAGGCTTATCTATTGCAGAAAACCAACCTTTCATGCTACAGTAGCTTTTTGCGGTTTATCGTAGAAAGATGTAAAAATATGAAATTCTTGGTTTTATGTGATTCACTTTTAAATCCTCTGAAATATTCTAAGTTGTTGAAGAATCTTTCATTTCTTTCAGGCTGCTAGGATTGCATATGGTGAGGATAGAGAATTTCGCCGTGTTGTGTCCCTTGAGGGAGCGTTATTTGAGAAGTCTGGTACAATGAGTGGCGGCGGAAGCAAGCCGCGTGGTGGCAAGATGGGAACATCAGTCAAAATGAGTGTTTCTGGCGACGCTATTGTTGCTGCCAAGAAAGAACATTCTGAGTTAGAGGATCAGCTAAAAATATTGCGTCAAATGATCAATGATGCTGCCAAACGTTATCAGGCCTGTGAAAAAACTGAATCTCATCTTGAACTGGAACTGGCAAAGAGTCAAAAAGAGGTAGCAGGTCTATATTTAATGTTTACTTGGTGGCGCTTTCACGTTAATGATGTGTTGGTTTTCCTTTCAAACAGGTGGATAGTCATGCTACTCAACATAGTTACATAGAAAAGCAGCTTGATGCCTTGAAGGCTGCTGCGGAACCAAAAAATGATGACCTGAGTAGGCTCAAGGAGTTAGAAGATATTATATCTGCTGAGGATAAGGAAGTGAACAAGCTTTCCAGATGCTCTAATAAACTTAAAGATAGAGTAAGTAATACTACGTGAATCATCATCTTCTATTCTTCTTGTTGTTCCTTGAAAATTCAGGATTTGCAATTTTGAGTCTTTTTTAACTTTTTCTTCATCATCACTATCAGCCCTCTACCTCAAGTATAACAGATAGTCTCTCATGAATCCACCGATCATTGTTGGAAGGGTCAAAATTTGTTGTCTATTGTTAGTTCTTCTCATTCTAATTTATAAAGTTGTAGGTTTGTCCTCTTTCTTTGTAAAGGACTGTTATTCCATTCTTGATTGTTTTTAAAACTGCTTTATGTGCCTTTTGTTTTGATCAGACTCAAAACAAAATAATGGCCTCCATATCTATAAGTCCTTTACATATGTACTTATATTTCTCTGCTTATGTGCTCAAAGGCTACGGAACTTCAGAATAAAATAGAAAATGCTGGTGGTGAAACACTAAAAAATCAGAAGATGAAGGTCTCAAAAATCCAATCTGTAAGTGAATATTTATGCTGCTAACCAGGTTTTTTTCCTTACGCTTTTTCTAATGTTTCAAATATTATTGTTAGGACATTGACAAAGCTGGCAGTGAGGTTAACCGGTTGAAGGTTAAGATAGCTGCTGGTGAGAAAATGACAAAGAAGTTGACTAAATCAATTGAAGAGTTGAAGAAAGATAAAGAAAATCTGATTGATGAGAAGGAAAAAATGGAAGCTGCTTTTAAGTTAATAGAGCAAAAGGCATTTGAGGTTCAAGAAAATTATAAGAAAACTCAAGCGGTACTTCATACTTCTTTTTTGCTTTTTGCTTGATATCAGGCAGCATGCTGGTTACTATTATTGATTCTTGGATATCTTTCAGCTCATTGACAAGCACAAGGATGTTTTGAATGAAACAAAGGCGGAATATAATAAATTAAAGAAAGGCTTAGATGAACTACGTGCAGCTGAGGTTTTTTCCCTTTGTTTCAGTGCAACATTTTGTTGTTTCTTAGCGGTTGAATCAGTGTTGGTTCTCATTGTCAACAGGTTGACAATGATTATAAATTGCAAGACATAAAAAAGGTGTTGAAAGACTGGGAGATGAAGGTAAAAGGTTTCAAGAAAAGGCTTGATGATATTGAGAAAGATTTAGGAAAACAATTGGATCAGTGAGCCGCATAATTTTTTTTGTTCAGTGCTTATATAACTTATGGTTACAGCCTTCTGGAAATTTGAATGATCCGCATCTCACAGGATGCAAAGCGATGCTATTGATCCGGAAAAGCTGCAAGAAGTTCTCACAGATGGTTCAATGAGTGATGTTTGTGATCTCAAAAGAGCAGCAGAAATGGTGGCATTGCTAGAAGCTCAGTTGAAGGACATGAACTCCAACTTGGATTCAATTTCCGAGTATGCATAGAAAATGGAATGCAAAGTCAACAAATTAATTTTCCTTTTTAAATATCTTCACTTCGCTGTTATGCTTTGCAGATACCGGCAGAAGGCACTATTGTATAATGAACGTGTGGAAGAGCTTAATGCTGCAACACAGGAGCGGGATGATCTTAAGAGACACTATGATGGGTTGAAGAAGAAAAGGTTAGTAGAATTATAGTATGGATTTCCGAGTAATTTTGTAAATTTGATGAGCTTTCTTTTATATGACTATAGTAACAGAACATGCTCTTGAGTTTTTTTCACAGGCTGGATGAATTTATGACAGGATTCAACATTATATCCCTGAAGCTGAAAGAAATGTACCAGGTTTTGCCATTGGAATATTGTGAAAGCTATTTGTTGATCTTCAATTATTTATCCAGATTTCTGTTTTTATCTCCAATTTAATCGTTAAACGCGTGTCACTGTTCAATAAAGCTCCAAATCGATAATGAAACTTTCCCTGCAGATGATCACTCTCGGAGGTGATGCTGAACTAGAGCTTGTTGATTCTCTGGATCCTTTCTCAGAGGGTGTTGTTTTCAGCGTGAGGCCCCCAAAGAAGAGCTGGAAGAACATTGCCAATCTATCTGGGGGTGAGAAGGTAAGTTTAGGTTTATGTGCATAACACACTAATAATGTTATTCTCATTTTTGGCGGTATATACAATGTGTCTGTCTTAAGGGAGTTTTTTTTTTTAATATTTGTTTTCTGAATTTTTCTTGCTTTTTTCGCGGTACTTTCGGCTAAACTTTTTTAGTTTTTTAAAACTATAAAATTCATTTTTTTCCTCTTTAAGCTGATTTGCATAATTTTCTAATATCATTGCAAGATATGCACTGCACTAAAGAACCAGAGTTGCATAATCTTTTGGAAAAGTCGCCAGTGAGTACTATTTGTGGTGTCAAAATGGATTTTCGGGTTAGGATCAGGTCATACTTAGAATTATCTTGGGACTAAACGGGTTGACCCAAACTCGACCCGGTTTTATAAATGGTTGAAAATTCAGAGCCAGACCCAACTCGCCGGTTGCTGGGTTGACCCGACCCAACCCGCGAACTCGGACATGATAGGCTCGCTGAGGTGTGAACCCTGATTGCTGGCTGCGGAGTTAGGACGTGAGGCAAGCGGTCAAGCAAACCACTAGATGGTCCTCTGGTGTGGGTTCCCTACAGGTGGTTCCTTTTGGACTAACCACCAAATCCCCTTTCTGGAACTTGGTGCAGATCATGGGAAAGTCGATTCGGCGGTTGTGGCTGAGCCGGATTGTTGGTATTGGGGAGAGGATTCCGGAGAGGCGAGAGATGGAATAGGTGACGGTTGGAATATGGCGGCCGAGGACCATGGAGTTGATGATGGGGTCCATCAGAGTTTAGTGGGCACAAACGAAGAGGACGCCAATCTCGTCGGATGCAGAGGGGAAGGAGGGAAGGGGTGGGGGGCCGCGGATGATGACCTTGCCGTCGAATGGGCAGATCATGTAAGGGATCAGGGATGACGAGGTCGACCGTGATGCGGATGAAGGCAGGGAGTCTGGAAGCGATGCAAGCGTGGGAGTGGCGGGACAGTTCTTGGTGGTGCATTGCGGAGTTCGGAGTTCGACGTGAGGCGAGCGAGGTAGACGAGCTTTCCAGGTCAACCCAGATTGACTTTGGGTTTTTGGGTCAACCCGAACCTAACCTAGTTTTATAAATTGGTTGAAAAACGAAACTCGAACCCAACCTGTCTGACAAACGGGATGACCCGAACCTAGAATTTTTTGGATCGGGTCAAATATTGACACGCCTAGATCATATATAATTAAAAATTAGATAAATCTATTTTTTTATTTTTTTATTATTGAATAGATAAACTAATTAAATATTATTAGCTAAAAATTGAATATTATTTATATTATAAAAAATTAATTAAAATATGTTAAATATAATTAATTGATTTAGTTATTTAAATGATTTAATAAAATAAATTTGTTTTGAAAACTGGCACCAGTTAACTGGTCAAACTTTTGGTTCAATGCTGTTCAGGTTGGTTCGTTGTGAAATCGGGTTGGTTGATAGACCGGACTCTAGTTCAACCTGTTGAACTAGCTGCTCCGGTCCTGTTTTTAAAATGTTGGAAATCTGGGACTTTATTTGAAGCTTTTATGCTATAAGCGGAAAAACCAAGCCTGATATAGAAGGGGTGCACTGGCGCCCATGCTTATCTACATAGAAGTGTAAATAGCCATATATGTTTCATTGTACTATGATGATAAGGTGTTTGCGAGGATTCCAAGTCAGAGCAAGATTTGAAACGTTAATGTTTTTTCTTTTCCAGTTGATTTTGCGACTCTTCTTGAACTGGTTCTTTTCTGGTTTAATTCAGGTTTCTATGGCTAAAGATCTTCTCTTTAAAGCATCACTATGAATAAAATGTTCTACGATTTAGTAAATTTTCTTTCTCCAAAAATTGAGGATGCCTGAAAATTGTTGTGAAGCTTCTGGTCTAAATGTTTCTGGTTTTTTTAGTCAGGTAATATGAATTAGAACATTTTTCTTCGCTTTGATAGTATTAGAAAGAATAAGTGATTAAAAGTTATATTCTGTAATTAGTTTTATTAGACTACCGTACTGTACTTTCTTTAAGCATTTCTGTATATTTACTTCTTTACCAATAGACCAAAGGTCTATTTATATATCCATCCTGTACTCTGTAAGTAGTAAGGGAGATAATATTTTCTTTCTGTTATTCTGCAATGTCGTGCTTTCTCTTTCACAATTCTGCTCGTTTCTCTCTTCTTCTCTGATCTCAACCTTTCTCAAGAAAGCTGCTCAAGATTCAACGTTTTCATCATGGTATCAGAGCAGGAGTAAAGAAAAGCTCTGAAACATCACAGATAGAGGTTATGGCCAGAGCCAATATGCTCCTTAGTGGCATCAAATCCTTGAGATATGAACTAATAGGATATGATCGATAGGGCACAAAGCCCTCTGTAGCTAAGGTGGATTCAAATTTGTCCACTTAGACAAACATTCAACCCAGGTCTACGAGGTCCCCTTGTACGAAGCAACCCATGGCTGCCGACAAGGATCCTTCTGTCAGGTTGGGTCGACTACCTCCTCTGACTAAGTAAACTAGGGACCACGATGGCCCGGGATGATGGAACCATGGGATCTTGGTCAGGTCTATCATCCATTCCCCCACCATCGGCTTTAAGTACAAGATGGTGCAATTTCTATTTTAAATATCAAATTTTCCAAACTTACTAAATATTTCAACCCCAAGTTTCCAAATATCCAATCTTTCCAATCCAAACCCATTGCTGCTACTATACGCCAGATGCCACGTATTCTAACATATCTGATTGACGACTAGCCTTAATCGAAAGTTCTCTCTCGTTATTGAGAGGGGTAATTAACTATAGTTGCTTGCACCTATAGGAAACCAGAACTCAGATTATAAAGTCCTCACCAAATGAGGGCAAAAACTCTGGGTAGTGTCTTATCTACAAACCCATCTGCCTTCCAAAATTTATCCCGAAACTTATTCCGTTAAAACTCCCTCGCCGAAAGATAAAAGCAAATCAGCTTGGCGGGGAGGCCAGGGCTGAATTTTTGGAGCCCACAAAAAGCACCGACCATAATGTTTTACCTATGGTGTCATTTGACAGCAAAATCACTGTCACATGTCCTTACAAGTAGAAGATTGGTTGAAAATGAATCTTAGTGATAGAAATTAGCTCAGTAAGTTGAAGTTATTCTCAAATTTATTATCTTTGGCAATTAGTTGCGGAGGGTTGACGAATTTTGCTTTAATTTTTAAGAGGTTAACTTCACAAGAGTATTTTAAATTTTGATAGATATTGAATTTTGAATTTTTACTAGAACTTGCATCTCGAGTGATTAACCTTAGAATTTTGGGGCATTTTGGAAAGCATGTAGTTCATTCTAGTTAAGACTTTCTATCAACACGACAATCATCGTGGAGGCATTGAAGCCACTTAAGATATTTGTAGCTGTTAAATTTAGAGAATTGGATGGAGAAAAAGCTTAATTTTATTGCACAAAATTATTCCTATTTATAGATCTATACAATATATCTTAATAAAAAAACAAATAATTATGAAATCATACATAATTTTTCTAATATAATCCTTCCTAAATCAGCCACCTAAATATGGAAGGAGATCGACGTGATCTAGGTGAGCCTCCCACAGATTAAGTGTCAAGGGACAGTTGAGATTTAACAGAGATCGGCATGATCCAGGTAAGCCTCCCACAGATTCACATCCTGACCGTGCGATCAAGTGTCAAGGGACGGCTGGGATTTAACATGCGCCCTCAAGCTGGGGAATCCAAATCTGTCATTCCCAGCTTGGTACTCAGTGCTAGAAAGATAAAGTTATCGAGTCCCTTGGTCAGAATGTCTGCAAGCTGATCTTTTTATGAAATGTCTGTCCACTTCTATGAGCTTGGTCCTATCATGAATATTGATTGCTAATTTATTGTCATAGTGTAGCTTCATGGATCATTCCCACTTGATTCTTAGTTCTTCTAGAATCATCTTGACCCATAGTAGCTCACATATTCCCAAGGTCATAGCTATGTACTATGCTTCTGGACTAGAAATTGCCACCACACTCTGTTTCTTGCTCCTCCATGTAATGAGATTTCCTCAAAGGAATGTGCAGTATCCTGAGGTAGATTGTCTATTTACTAGTGATCCTATGTAATTTGCATCAGTATATGCTTATGGGGTTATTCCATAGTCTCTTCTGAAGAGAATTCCTTTATCTTAATTCCCTTTAAGGTAGAGCAATATTATATCTACCGCTTACATTTGAGTCTGCTTTGAATTTTGTATGAACTGGCTGACTATTCTTACAGCAAAGGCTATATCTAGTCTGATGTGAGAAAGATAGATCAATTTCCCCACAAGTCTCTGGTAAGCACTCTTATCTACGTGTGAATCTTCTTTAGCTTCCCCCAATTAGAGATTTGGTTCTACTAGTGTTGGTGCCAGTTTACAAGCCAGTTTATATGTTTCTTTACGAATATCATTTATATATTTATGTTGTGAAATTAAATTTTCTCTGCTTGAGTCGGCCACTTCAATTTCAAGAAAATATTTTTATCTACCAAATTCTTTGATCTCAAACTCCTTGACAATATATTTTCTTAGAATCACTTTCTCATTTTCATCATTTCCAATTAATATTATATCATCCACATAAACTAATAAAATGGTAACTCCCCCTGAGTCTGAGTGCTTGAAGAATAATGTATGTTCCACTTGGCTTTGTCAATATCCATTGAGTAGCATAACTTTTGAGAATCTTTTAAACCAAGCTCTAGGTGACTGCTTTAGCCCACATATAGCCTTTTTAAACCTACACAGTCACCTCTAGATTTTTGTTGAATCCTACTGGAATTTCTATAAATATTCCTTCCTCCAAGTCCCTGTGTAGGAATGCATTTTTGACATCCAGTTATTCCAGATGTCAATAATAATTAGCTGCTAGTGAGAGCAGGATCCTCACGGTGGTCATCTTGGCCACAGGTGCAAAATCTTCCTAGTAGTCAATGTCGTACGTTTGAGTGTATCCTTTCTCTACTAATCTTGTCATATATATTTCTAGTGTACCATTAGCTTTATATTTCATAGAGAACACCCATTTGCAGCTGACTGGTCATTTTCCTATTTGGTAGGTTGGTGATCTCCCATATATTGTCCTTTTCTAGGGCCTGCATTTCATCTTTCAGAGCACTTTTTCAATTTTCATTAGATAAGGCCTCAAAAATGTTATTAGGAATATGAATATCATTTAATGTGACCAGGAAATTTTTATGTGAAGGTGAGAAGTAATGAAATGATACAAAGTTGGTTATGGGATGAACATGAGGTTTTTTTGGTTAACTTGTGTTTACATCAATTTCAGAAGTCTGTTCAGATTCTTGGATCTAGTCTAGAGCATAGTTTGGAGTTGTACAACTGGAATATACTTTTTCAAACCTCATGTTATCCATAATAGCTTTGTCCTCAATTTTCCTGACTTCATTTTCAGGTTTAGGTTGATTGGATTGAGGTAAAGCTCAAAGGTCAAGAGGGGCAAGCCCACTTTCCTCATCTTCCTCAGTTTCAGCCTCCCCCTAAAAATGAGGTTTGGAAAAATAGGATTTTTGTTCGTCAAAAGTAACATCAACAGATACAAATGATTTCTTTGTGGAGGGGTGATAACACTTCTAATCTCTCTGGGTGGATGAATATCCCACAAAGATACATTTGAGTGCTCTTTGATCTAATTTTCTTCTATTTTGATTGCGAATATGAACATAGGTAGTGCAACAAAAGATTATGAGTGTGAGGTTATTATGAGTTCAAAATTCAAGATAAAAAAATGATAGAATATCCATTTGTATTTTTAGTCCCAAAGTTATTGAAGGTATTCAATTTATGAGATATGTGGCCATCAGAAGGGCTTCCACCAGTAGGATTTGGGTACATTATGGTGGAATAGAAGTGCATGGTAGAGGCAAGAAGGTGGCCATTTTTACTTTTACAACTCTATTTTGTTGTGGGGTAAAATTGTAGGAAGACTCATGAATGATACCTTCCTTTTAAAAGTAGGAGGATTAAGTTTCGTTAAAGTAATCTTTGGCATTGTCAGAATAAAATTTTCTTATTTTTATCCGAATTGACTATGGATCATGGTGTGAAAAACGGGAATGATAGTGCTAACATCATATTTGTTTTTGAGAAAGATCGAACAAACTCGAGTGAAGTTATCAATGAATGATACAAACCAATGGGCCCATGAGATGTTGTTAATTTTATAGGGTCCCTAGATATCACTATGAACAAGGTAGAATAAGGTATAACATCTCTCATTTTTGTTTAGAAAAGAAACTCGCTTATGCTAGACTAACTCATAGGTTTCACAATGAAAATATTCATTCTCTAACTTATAAAACTCAAAATTTCAGTAATGGCAATGAAGGCTCTGATACTATGTTAAATTTAGAGAATTGGAGAGGGAAAAAACTTACTTTTATTGCACAAAATTATCACTATTTATAGATCTATACAAGATATCTTAAAAAAGAAAAATAATTATAGAATCATGCATAATTGCCCCACTATAATCCTCCCTAAATCAACCACCCAAATATTGAAGAAGAATGGCGGGATCTAGGTGAGCCTCCCACGGATTCTCATCCCAGCCATGGGATCAAGTGTCAAGTGACATATAAGATTTAACAGAGATTGGCGTGATCCAAGCGAGCCTCCCACGAATTCCCATTATCATCGTTGACTATTTTCATTTTGGCATTTGAACCTCATTAACTCTGCCACTTGCTGGTAGAGGATTGAATTCGATTTGAGTTCATGTGATATTTCAATAATAGTCGTCTGATTTGAATCCAAGAGAATTCAGTCCAAATCAATTTACTTACAGTCTGATTTGAAATATGTTGAGGAATTTGAAAAAATACTGGATTATGATGTAGAACAGTTGAGGCATAAATCAATATCTTTTGTGAAGATTTTATGAAAACATGGAACATAAAAAGATGCCACATGGGAGAGAAGCAGAAATGAAAAGTCAATATCCTCATCTCTTTAACTACGGTATGTTTCCTTCTACTTGATTTAATTTCGATGACGAAATTTTTATAAGGGAGATTGTAATATCCGGTTTAAGGCTGGGCCGGTTCAACCGAACCGGGCAACCTCTAATCAAAGCCACAACCCCCCGAACAGCCCCGTTTCACGAACAGGAAAAGGGCGGATGTCTGGGCAGCAGCGAACGCATGCGTGGGAAGTTTTGGAGATTCCAGTTCGCCATTTGTAGCCATCCATCGTGTTTGGAGATAAGATTAAATCATTCCTTTTCATTCCTATCGTTAAGGAAGTGCTAAATTGGGAGAAATTGCAACGAACGATAGGAACGACCAAGAGGAAGGAGGTTTGTAAAATTTTTCATTCCTTTTTTTCATATAAATTATCTTATTCTATTTCATCTAAACCTAGAGATACTTTTGATAGAAGAAAAAGGAAGGAATTGAAGGCAAGAAGGAATTGAAGGCAAGAAGGATTTAGAGATTTACATTTATAAGTGATTTCTTTATGGTATAATTTTAGTTAAATTTTTATAATTAATCATTTCTTATGAAAGTTATATTGTATGGATTTAGTGATTTAGAAAGGAGGAGATCAAATTGTAGGAATTGGGTTCTTCAAGGAATTCAACAAGAACGAAAATTTGAGGTTGAGGTAAGAATCACTTAAATAAATGTTATTGAAAAGTTGATAAAATTTAACGTGTAACTCACCTCACTGTGTATCTCCTTAGGTGGTGACATAATCAAAGACTTAGAAGATTCAAAGTGGGTAATTATAATTATGAAATTTAATATTTTGTATTATTCTTTCAAATATGATATAGTATTTTGTATCATAGTATGGCTTTAAAAGTTTACTTCTTTGAGAAACTATCATGTCTGAAATGTTGAAAGTTTAATGCATAAATGAATGTAAATAAGGCTGCAAACGAACCGAGCCGAGCCGAGTATGTGAGTGTTCATTTTTGTGTTCATTTAATATCAGCTTGTTCAAGTTTGGTTCATGTTTGTTCGAGCTTTATTGTTTGTGTTCATGTTTGGTTCATTTAAATTAATGAGTGTTCATGTTCGGTTCATGTTCAGTTCATGTTCGTTTATTTAGTGCTTATCGAGCTTGTTCGCGAACATATTTAATGAATTTTTTTTAAGTAGCAAACAAACATGTTCATGAACATATCTATGAACAAACAAATTTATAATAAAAGCAATTGTCTATGTAACAAAGGTAATGATTATTTATATTTATTAATTATATAGTCAAATATTAATTGTTTTTATTGAGCTTATTTACGAGTTCAAAATCGAACACGAATCGAGCTTTTATCAAGCTTCTTATCGAGCTTGTTCACGAACTTCAAATGATGTTGTTCGCGAACATAAATGAGCCGAACGCATTAGTGTTTAAGTTTGTTTATTTAAGAATCGAGTATTTAAAATATTGTTCAACTTTGTTTGTTTAGTTAATTAAACGATCACAAACGAGCTTTAATCGAACCGAACAACAAGTACCTCGTCGAACATTTGGTTCGCTTGCAGCCCTAAATGTAAATATTATTACAACATAAAACGAAGGAATGAAATGACATGCATGACATTGTGTATATGTGTGAAAAATGATATTATATGATACATGTATGTATTAAGAAAGTATGCAAACGAAGAAATGATCTATGAAAATGAATCAAAATGTTCAAAATAAATGGAAAGAAAGGAAAAGGATATGCATGCAACTTGCAGGAGTTCACCCCCGTATTGTACTGGCTGGGGAAGTAATGCACCCATGCACGAAAAATGAAAAGGTCATGGAAAAGGAAAAGGAAATGGAAATGATTGTACCTTTGGTACATTTAGACGGTGCTTATGTACAAATTAAAAGGGAAAATGAATAAATATTAAAGCTTTATAATGTTTTAAAGGAATATGACCGGATATGTATAAATGATTGAAATGAATGAAATAAAGTTAAGAAAGCATAAGATGCATATTAAAGATTATATGTGTATTGTAAATAAAGAATATTCACGTTGATTGTTTTAAGAATTACTCACTGAGTTTACACTGCAAACTCAAACCACTAAATTAATATTTCAGGTAAATCCCCAAATAAGAAGAAATGATAGAAAGAGAAGAATTTGTCTATAGAAGACAACGTGCAAATGACAAAATGTAAAATAACTGATGAGAATGTTTTGTTCGATTTTAGATTGATTATAATTTTCTTTGTGATTAGTGGCTCTTCACTTGATGAAAAATTTATGTTAATGTGTTTTAATTTGGAATGGAATGAATTTATAATATTGTCCAACTTTTCGTTCCCGCCTCATTAGATCGAGCATCCGGGCCGGATCGTGCCATATATGGTCGATGTCGTACGACACCCATGCTCGAGCTCTTCATGTACCCTATATGAAGACTTGCATTTTTTTTTTGCCCTATGAAAAAATGTACATGTACTTACAAGCAGCACTAAAAAACGAGCATTTATGAGTTACACTTGTTGAGCCGAACACAACATTGGAATTTAGAAGATTTTTTAAGTTTACGAGTTTATACCTTTGGACTATGCGATGATAACAAAAATGTGAGGTGACAACGAGGAAATAGTGAAGCGATGAAATACACTTCATTTATTTCTTTTTGTTCTCCTTTTTATGTTTTTGTTCTTTTCATTTTTTTAATATATATTATAAATATATTTATATAAATATGCATAGAAAGAGAGAGAGAAAGAGGATAAGAAAAAGAGAGGGAGAAGAGAGATGTTTAGAAAGAGACAAGGAGAGTGTGGTAAGATATTCTCTATGTTTAGTGAGAGAAAGAAGTTAAGATAGAAGTGAGGGGAGATATAATAAACTCTATTTAGAGAGAGAGAGAGAGAGAAAAAGAGAGTTTTTTAGAGAGATAAAGATGAGGGAAGAGAGAGAGAGCTGCCCTTTGTTTAGGGAACAGGAGGGTTGGAGATAAAGGTGAAGGTGGAGGTTGGCAGTTAAACTGGCAGTGACTTGATCAGGTAAGCAGAGGAGAATTGGAAAGAATTAGTTGGCTATGGCTGAGAGGGAGCAAGTGACCGCTCGCATTGGATGTGGGAGCTGCAGGTGTTTGCCAGTCACTGAAGGTGGAAGGGTTCAAGGATGATTCAGGTGGCTGAGTTAGAAGAGGAGCAATAGAGGGAGAGGGGGAATGGTCTCTGGTAATTAGAGAGGGCAACATGTTTGGCTAGGGTTGGGTTATGATGCATACATGGAAAAAGAATGGAGAGGTCAACTATGTGCAAGGGGGAAAGGGCTAGAGGGTCTATGTACGTAAACATAGAGAGAAAGGGAGAGAGGTGGGTTGTTTGGAGCTGAAGATCGAAGAGGGAAAGGAGGGGCTACAGTGCTAAGGCTAAGGAAGACTGGTTGGATTTGTGGGCAAGAGGTAGCATTAAGAGATGCAAGAGGGGATCGTGTGCTAGGGATATAGATTATTTTTTTCTCTTTTTTTTTTACCAGTGTCGACGGGACAGGAATTCAACGCTAAAGCATTGGTCTCAAGAAATTTCAAAGATTTGGAACCAAATTTGAGGGCATGGGCAAGAATTAGCTAGGTTTTTTATAAGATTTCTTTTCTTTTTAATTCTTTTTTATTTAATCAATTAAAATAAAATAAACATGAATTTATTTCTTGCTCAATTTTTCTTTCCTCGTGCATCTCAATTTGCACATCGTCGCCTCGTGAGCAGGCATATGTTGCATATCAACTAGTGTGGGGATCTCGACAATCTGTGTTTCTTTTCCAAGTATTTTTGATGTTTAGGATATGTCGACGCAATCTTTTCCTGAAAAAGCGACGTTCGAGTAACTTCATGTAGCATCACATTTGTAGTCCTGTTGTTTTTTCAACTGGATTCACCCATGTCGAACATAGAATGCCTTTTCTTGGTAATTTTAACAATCAAAATGCAATGACGTAATCTGTTTTGCAAACGGGCAATGCTCACATGATTATGTATAAAGTCGCATCCACAGACCATCATCTTTGTCGTTGTTCGATCGAGTTGCGGGCGAATGGTTCTTCTTAGGTAAATTAGATGTTTGGGCATATCAACGGAATCCATTTTATGAACGGAAGATGTTTGAGTGGTTTCATTCAACATCACATTTGAGACATTTCAAATTCATCATGAGTGACGCAACATAAGTCGGTCGGTTATCCTTCTCATTATGCTTGCTTGAATTGATTGTAGAATATAGATGGAGATCAACAACACGCACACCATACACCACAAATTTGGAATGGATAAGAGCTAAAGTAGCTATACATTAACTTTTACTTTTTTTTATCTTTAAGCTACTTAATCTTAACCATCAAAATTTTGTGATGAAAGGTGAAATATAAGTAACAATAAATACTCATGTCCTTCTAACAACAACAACAACAACATCAAGCCTTTGTCCCACTACGTGGGGTCGGCTACATGAAACCTTTTTCTCCATTGTGCCCTATTAAAAGTCAAATTCTCGTTTAAATCTAATAAAGAAATATCATTTCTAATATTTTCTAACCAAATCTTTTTAGGTCTACCTCTACCTTTCTTAACATAAATCAAATCTAATACCTCTACTTTTCTAACCGGGTCATCGGGAGGCCTCCGTTTTATGTGAACAAACCATCTAAGGTGACTCTCTCTAATCTTATCTTCCACTAGAGCTACTCCAACCTTTTCACGTATATGCTCATTTCGTATCCTATCTCTAAGAGTAAAGCCATTCATCCACCTGAGCATCCTCATCTATGCAATACTTAACTTAGTATTATGCTTCTCTTTTAATGGCCAACATTTGGCACCATAAAGCATTGCAGGTCTCACCACCATCTTATAGAATACTTTTCTATCACACAACAAGCCCGATGCATTTCTCCACTTCAACCATCCAACTTGAATTCTACTGATAATATCCCAGTCTATTCCACCATCACTCTGAACAATAGATCCAAGATATCTAAAACGAGTACTCTTATTAATGACTTGATCGCCCAAAGTCACAAACCCCTCACTAGATCCATTACTACTAAAAGTCTAAAATTACACTCAATATATTTAGTTTTAGATCTACTCAAGTGAAAACCTTTAGACTCTAAAGGTTGACCGCCAAAATTCAAGTTTACCTTCAACTCCCTATCTAGTCTTATCAACAAGAAGTATATCATCAACAAAAAGCATACACCAAGGTACATCCTCTTGCAAATGTCTAGTGAGAACATCCATGACTAAAGCAAAAAAGATACGGGCTTAAGGCTGATCCTTGATGTAATCCAACCGAAATGGAAAAATACTTGGTCAAACCACCTTATGTTTGAACACAAGTAATAGCTCCTGCATACATATATTTAATGATTTGAATATAAGCATTAATAACTCCTTTCTTTTCAAGAACTCTCCATAGCACTTGTATTGAAACTTTATCATATGTTTCTCTAAATCAATAAATATCATATGTATATCCTCCTTATTCTCTCTATATTTGTCCAACTCATGTCCTTCTAAAAGAATGAAAAATTGATCCTATATATAGGAAGAGAGAGAGAGAGAGAGTAGCGAGACAGAAGGGTGTGAGAAGATAAAGTGGAAAGTATTTAAGTAAAATCAGGAACAAACCAATGGAAGAAGGAACCTTCATGGAGTTTTCATATTTCTCGAGACAAAATACCCTTTCTTCTTACTAAGTTAAGGCTTACAAAAGTTTATAATCCAAAGCAGGCAACAACCATAACAATTAGAATTTTCAATAACATTGATCGTGATGAGGAGCATGTTGGGACAGATTTGCCATCTGAGCATATGTTCTTACAAAAAACAAATTGCCAGAATTTAACCAGTAAATTGTGCCAAATAGACAAAACACATAAGGTATAAAACTTGTGAAATGATAACACTAAGGTCAAAATGTTATTGGCCAAATATTTGATTATCAGCAGTAGCTATAAAAACAAGAGAATCTGTAGGTGAAAGTTATGGTAATGACCTCTCCAACTATTGCAATAAAAATACCATTCGGAAGGTTCAATGTAATATTTCTTAACACAGGGCTCTGTTCCTCTGGATCATCAAAACTTGACCAAACAAAGCATGAATCTTGAAATATGACCATATTGGGATTACAATGAAGAGAATGCTGGCAACCAAAGTGGTGAATAGGATCAGTGAGAGATATCTGAGCGTCATAAGATTGTCCAAAGTCAAAAGAGTGCTCAGGACAGGACAAAAATTTACTCAATCGCCTGGAAGAAATTACAGCCTGAAATAAAAATCCTAAGAGATTAGGCTTGATAATAATTAATTCAAATTTTGATAAAGGAAAATAATAATGGGCAACTTACATCAATCAGTCCGTTAATCACCCATGGAAAGGAATTCAAGGGAGAGATTAACGTGTTGAAAAGTGCGACACATGTAAACACCTACATAGCAATATCACAAGTCAAATGTTGAAATACTCAGAGAGCATACAAAGATTAAGGATTCGTTTGGGACGGCCTTCTTACTGCTTCTTAAAGCAGCTTTCTAGTACAAGAATTAAATTTTTTTATAAAAAAATGCTTTAAGAAGCAATAAGAAAGCCGTCCCAAACGAAGCCTAAGATTCTTATCATGCATTCATCAAATAAAGCATAGCTGTATTATTCACCGTAGCAGCATCTAGAGATTGGCCCATCAAAGAGAAGACGCCAAATGTAGAAAGTGAAAAAAGCGTTGGCGTTGTTGCCCAGAAGAATACACACCATGCATCCAAATATTTCCGAGTCTAAGATGAAGAGCTCTTATGTCAGGATGTAATACATAAAATAAAATTAAAAAAAAAAACTGTATAAAACTTTCAATGTGGTTAAACAAAGGTTGTACATCAGCTTTTCTCTTGCTTAACTATTTAAGAAGTAATTTTAGTTTAGATAGGGAATGTGCTTAGACAATTTTCATTTCACATGTGAACCTTTTTTAGTGATTTCACGAGCAAATGGACAATACCTTATGAAGTAGCTTGTAATTCTATATGACAGTAAGATGACCTTATTTTACATAGCACAACAAAACCAGAACATCTGTAAAACTAGAGATAAACAAGCCTTAATTCTCTTACAGAGAGGTGTTGCACTTCCAGTAATCTTCTCTTCATCAACCGCTCGGTGAATATGCGCTCCCAGCTATACATTTTCAGAATCCGAATGGACATCAAAAGTTCACCAGCTCCTCTAATTCTGTTCGTAGACGAAGTCATAACATGAATATAAACATGTTTGTACTACTTTTTAGCATAACATGAAAAGATAATAGTATGGCTCACCGGCATAAAAATAATTCTATACTGAACCAACTCAATAGAGACAAGTCCTAGAATTTTGTCATGAAAATAGTAAGCAATAGGAGAGCTTGATAATAATTGTTTTGATCAAACAAACAATACAACAAATGAAGCAATCGCAGCGCAACAAATGCGTTACGACGCTTTCAGTAACAACCAGAATACATAATAAGGTCATATAAGTAATGACCCTAAAGTCATAAAGATAACTAATGATTAATTAAGTGTTATTAACAAAGCTATTTAGGCTTGATTAACAACCTAATCCAAATTGAGATCATTAATGTTACGGGCAATTTTAAATGCAATTGGGAGGCCTCATGCCTCTAAATTGATTTAAAAGCATTAACAAGTAATGAAGATTGATAGACAAATAGACAAAATTAATCATGTTCAAAAGGGCATTTGCTTAAACAACAAATAAATCCTAAATTATTGGGGAATTTCAAAAGTCAAATAGAATTGTATCGTGTGCTAGCATTTTGTTAAATGAGAGTTTTTATTTCCCCCTTAATATGAACACATAAATCAAAACCAAAAAAAATATTTATATATATATGAAATAGATAAAAAACAAACAAGAAAAATCGAGGAAGATTCGAGAGAGGCTCATAGGGGTGCTCAGGTTTTGAATCACTAGGACAAGCGATAGAGATAGAGAGAGAGAGAGAGATGAAACTAATGGATAGTAGATCATAACTAAATCCACCAATCAAACTTCATCTATCATAGACGTGTATGCCACAACTCTTAACTCTTATTAGTTGGGATGAGTACTTCATAGCCGCAAATGACTATGGTATGTGCCTCTAAACTATTCAGTGAAAATTAGAGCGCTCTACTAGTTAATGAGTTGACTTCAACCTCAACAGCACATCTTCCACGCATACATTCACCCTAATCTACTTGCGACATTTGAGATGAAGTAACACATAGTTGCTAATTGGGCTTTTTGGATGTTACAGCACAAAGCTCCTAGACAATGGCATCTTGGGTCCATTAGTAGATTCATAATAATAAAACCATAAAATTATGATCAAGTTTACCTTCATTCCCCACTTAATTAAATTAAAACCAAACTACCAAATCTATGCTTGAAGTGAGCTTAAGTAACATCCCTTCACAAGCCAGATGGGAAATTAACTATATGGGCAAGAACCAATAAGAAGTATCAACCCCAGATCTAACAATACCCTGATTTAAAATGAGAAAAAATCTAGTTTAAGAAAAATTTATCTAGCTCAAGGAAAATAATTCCTGAGTTGTCTTGCCCATTGAGGAATCTCAAGAGAAGAGATTATTTTTCTTAAGCAATCAACAATACATGTTAAGCCATCCCTAAACCTTGCATTGGAGTGAACTTCATTCTTGGGATACACCTCATAGGATAGGTAGCACAACCAAGTAGAGTAGATGAGAGTTAGAAGGGACAATAAGCATAATTAAACTGCTAGGGCAATTTCATCCATAAAAATAACAAGAAAAAAGATAGAGGAATTCTTCCACAGAAAAATCCTAAACATTTATTTGGTATCATTTGAACCATCACATGATTTCTATTAAAAGAAAATGCTATTTAGGGTCCATAAAAAAAGCAAAAACTAAGTTCAAATCCCCAAAGTGGGTTTTAAATATGAAAATGCCAAATTGTTTGTAACTACAAACATGACATTTCCCAAAATAAAACAATATACCACCTTCAACTTTTTTGAAGCTTGCTAGCATAAATAATTGTCAATTATTCCAAATAATAAGACTCTTAAATCAACCTTTTCTAATTATATGCTCCTCCAATGGTCAAGATGCCATCCATGAGGTAATCAACTCCTTTGATATTAAACAATTTTACATGAAAAATCAATTTTGTTGGAGATAAATAGAACAACCTCCATGTCAATAACACTGCGCATGGCTTGGAGTGGGCACCAGCCAACACCTGCCAATCATTATCTCCTCTCCTGCCTCTCTTCCTCTTTCTCTCTTAAAAGGGTGGAGTCAAAATTTTATTAATTATCATGGATAAGATTTGAACTTTATTTTTATAAACTAATGACTTCCATAAAATCTAAATTGCAGGCTTCCAAAAAAATAGAGGTTATCATAAAGTCCTAAATGGAGGCTACCACAAAAAGCTACAATCAAGGCTACAAAAGTCTTACATGGTAGTTAGTCATTAATGTTAGAATTGGAACTCTTCACTATATAAGCTCATTAATCTTCATTTGTAGAATAATACACATGAAGAAGTAACCAATAGAGGAGATAAAAAGAAAAAAAGCGAAGAGGGGTATTATCCAAGAAAGAAAGTATTCTGGGTGCTTGCAGGTGGAATCCTTTGACTTATTCAAGAAGAAGAAATCCAGCCCTTATCTTTGTAGTAGGTAACTGCATTTCTCTCAGCAAGATAATATGGTAGCTTAATACATATCTCTAATTTTGCGTGAAGTGTAATTTTACATCTATCTTTTTTTTTTAGTGGATTATTTGATCTCTCAATGGCTGTGGACATAGCCATACTTGAGCCAAATAATATAAAATTTGTTGTTCTCTTTTGTGGATTTGATCTCAATTTTGCAATTATTTTGTGGTTCATCATACTCCTCATATTTATAATATCGCACATGGTTAGGATGAGCACCAATCAACACTCTTCCCCATCACTAATCATGCTTCTCTCTAGCATCTCTCTTTCTCTCTCTCTCTAAAATGTTTAGATACTTGATTGAATATACCCAAGAAATCGATTAGGACAAAATGTTGTGTTAACAAAATGAATGATGCTTTGGAAAGGATTCACTAATAGGTTGAGATGGCCAATATAGTTATAAAGATTATACTTATTTTCTCTTTAGTTTTAAATTTTGAAAAACCTTCCTGCATTTCTTTCAAAGAAATTTTGAAAATCCTTAAGTGGCTATCACTACCCCTCTTGCATTCAAACATGAAAAGATCAAATCCTTCCAAAGATCATCCAAATGTTGGATCAACAAAAATAGCAAGCCGAAAACAATCATAAGAGAAGAACATAGTTAAACCTCTCATCCTTCTCTTTCAGCATTTTCTCAGTTGCACGTGCAATCATCGTTGAAATCCATTTGTTAACTGCAATGAAAGTGATCTAGTTATCACATAGACACCTTATCTTTATATTATTCAACTGTACTTCTAAAAGTACTAGAACCTTGGAAAATATGTCTTGGGAGAACATGTAGCGTGAAAACTCATTAGGTAAAACTAAGCATACAGAAAGAAGTAGAAATAAATGATGAATACTCTTTCATTGTTACCTGGTATGAGCAAGATAGTTATTGCAAGGCCAGAAACAAATGCATAACCGACTTGTGTATATAAAAGGTATAATGCCACACCTATCTGTAAAGGCAAACTGTGAGAAGAAGAAGAATTAGTTCCGTATATATACAAAACACATTAAAAGTTAAACACGCTGGACAAAGAAGCTATAAGTTCAATAGAAGGAACAGTAAAAACTAGACTACCAGCAAAAAAGTATGAATTATTCTCAGAATATGCCAATGCCCTTTCAATTTTTAAATTGTTTCTGATAGTTATTTTATTAATGTTACCCTTGCATATAAAAATATATTTAGTATGAAACTTAGGATATATAAATCGGGTTCAGATTTCAAGATGTTCAGCATACTCTAATAATAATTTATCTTACAACAAGAACTCATATTTGCTATAATGTTCATTTTAGCCTAATTAAACCTATATTATTTATCAAAGGGGGATCCTGAGTATGCAGACAAGGTTCTAACTTTGGAAATTCAACCTATATTCTGATTTCGTGGTTTAATAAAATAACAATGTAATTTCATATTTTATATTTAAGAGGTTTTAAGATAATCTTTGTGACTTACTTTTTTAGAGGTTTTATATAAAAACAGGAAACCATGATATTACCTAAAGAAAGTTAGGCAGAAGATGGACGCTTCATAAAAATGCACTTCACTGAGATCATAAAGAGATCAACATAAATATTTATATAGGGATTATCTTGAAAAAAATATCATTTCAATTCGATCTATCTTTCACGTAGCAACTGGTTTGGACATTCTTACATATAACTCATTTCACATAATTATTATTCTTAAGTGGCCATACATGTAATATATATCCAGGTTTGTTGATGAAAAACTATTATGAGATGATAACCTAAAGAATATATTGGTGTTAGTGGGGATGATGATAAAAATATCGCATGTATTGGGTCCTTTAGTGGTACATCAATGTGATTACATTTTTTCACATTTTCAAGATTATATATATTTTTTTAATTTTAACATTTTGTGTTGCTAAAATCATGCATAATGATTAATGTTAATGTTGGTCTATTGTTAACAATTAGGCATGCTTGATAAAATAGAGTACACTTGATAAAACATTGAAATATGTTTATAATTAAACCAACTTCTTTTTAATTGATCATTAAGCTTTTTATGTGATGCATATAATCTTATATTTAACATGTAAATCCTTTTAATAAGAAATATAATTATTATATTTAACTACGGATTTTAAAATAATAATTTTTAAGAAAAATGTGATTTCCATGGCATGGTGTGTACTACTTTTATGGATAAATCATGATACCGTGTTCGTGTATTGTCACTTTCATGCGTCCACCTTTTAAATCATTGTACGACTGATGTGAAACATACATGCACGAAAATAAGAACTGCTTAGGCATGTTAATATTTGATTAATAAAGCTTTACTAGTTATAGACTTCTTGTTCTCCCAAATAAGGCTTTTAGAATTATCAAGTAGAAATTATGTAAGTCATGCGATTACAACTAGATTAACAGGATGCTTACAATTTAACAACATAAAATGTTACGGCAAGGGAACACTAATCCACGGTTTAACAAATAGATTTGCTCACCTTGGGTCCCTCAGTCACACTCTTGGGGGAGGTACTTTAGTGGAGGAAGATTGAGAACAAGCTTAGCGATGCCACTAGAAGACAAATGACGCCCAAGATGTAGTTTGTTGGAGAGGTGGCCAGCAGCGGGGAATCCACGAGTTGACTAGTGAGTATCCAACACTCGGTAGAAATGTGATCCTTGATGGAAGGTACCAGTGTAAAAGGATGCGATTTAAATAATCTTCCACGGAAGCGTCCACGTCTAGGTTCCCATCTAAGAAAGGAGATTCGAGAATGTTTGTTCGTCCTTGATCATCATATAAGAAGCCATGGTGGACTTCCGGATCGGCCATGCATTGTGGTGGTGGCAGTTGGAGAAGAACAATCTTGAGATTTGTGAGGAGGAAGGGAGAGGATGGTGGGAGATGGCTTGGGGAGGGTGAGGGGCGGCTAGGGTTAGGGTTTCTTTTGGGTTAAGCCAAGTGGTTTGGGAGGAAAAGGTGAGAGGGAAAATCTGAATTCTGAATTTCATATTTTCATTAGAGAGGGAGAGCCAAAATGAAATTCAAATCAACCCAATTAAGGGGTTAATGAGCCGGCGACTATTAGGGAACTTAGGAAGGGATTAATTGTTGCTTAGGGGGCAAAGTGGAGAGAGAGAGAGGGAAGAGAGAGGGAGGGCCAGCCCTATGGGGTTTTAAATTTGTGTCTAAGTTCAATGCCAGTGGGGCCCAGGTGATTGAATATGTCATTAAATCAAATTTCTGAATTAAATTCAGATTTGATTAGATATGAATGGCTTCCTAATTGGGTTTTATCATTTAGAAAGGTATTTAAAATTCAAATTTCAAATTGAATTCAATTAGGAAACTTCCTAAATGACAAAGGGACAATTTAGGAAAGCAATGAAAGCCTACTTGAATTTGAAAATCAAATACCAAGGCTTGGCCTTGAGTTGGCCGGCGGGTGGGGAGTCAATGGGGCCATCGGCTTAGGTGTTGGCTCCGGTGGAAGGGGGTGGGGGGGATTTGGGCCGGAAGGGTGAGGGAGGCTGGAATTCAGCGGCTAAGGGAAGAGGGAGGCGTGGGATTGTTGTCCGGTGGTAAGGAGGTGGGTGTGGGGGTGACGGCAGCTAGGAGAAAAAGGAAGAAAGAAAGAAAAATAAAAAGAACCAAGAGCTCCCACGAAGGGGGTTGTTGGGTATTTCTTTTGAGCCTCTCCTAGGCTACTCCTCTCCTCTAGAACTCACAAAGATAACATGAGTAAAAATTGAAATTTTCATATCAATAATCATCATCATTACAATGCAAGAGGCCTCCTATAAATAGGCCCAAATGAAAGAAAACCGAAAAGACTAAAGTGCCCTCGGGCTACAACATAGACTCAACTTCTCATAGGGGTAAAATGAGAAAACTCAAATGCAACACAAAACATAAAATAGAAAATACATCAAAAATACAGACTCTGAATCGTAGCCGTCGATCCACGACTACGTTGATGATACACATGTCGAAATCCCTGACTGATGTCCTCATCAACGACTCATTAGATGATAGAGAAAAATAGTGTTGATGTAGGAAGGAAATAGAGTAGATCAAAGTCATCCAATGTTAGCATGGATAGAGCAAGTAGGAAGGAAAAAGAGTAGATCAAAGTCATCCAATGTTAGCATGGATAGAGCAAAGAGTAGGTTTAAAAAATATTACAAAAATAACTAGAAATGGAAAAAAAAGGGGGAGAGAGAGAGAGAGAGTCTCATAAAGCCAACTACATACAATTGGTATAATGGCAATGATGAAGGTAGCACCTATAATGAAGGAAAATGACTCCTATATACTTTTTGAAGGGTTGAGCCTTCATTCAAGCATTTTCTAAAACCATGTGATTTGATGAACCAATGAATGCAAACCCCATAATTGATGATCCAAAGGGTAATTTATTTAGATCGTTTTTATACCAAGAAACCAAGGAAATGCACATAAAAATGATGGCTAAAATGTATCACGCTAAGAAAATTCAGAATGAAGGGATAGAAAGTAGTACCTCCATGTATCATGAATGCTGTTGCAGATGTTAACAGTCTGGCCTGCATCTATTGACATGAAAGTTTGAATTTCTCCCTCAGAAAACTTGGAGCGTTCAGCAAGGCTTACATGTAAGCACTGCAGAGGTAATTAAATTAGCCTATAGAGACAGAAATGCACAAACTTATTCTTCAAAAAAGAAAAATATGTACATAATAAATTCCATGTAGAGCATATTTCTTCCAAATATATGTGTTAATCACATTTAGCATACGCTCACCATAACATATTGTTAGCGTTCATGATACTAGAAAAAGTTCTGGAAAATGAGAACTAATGGGTTTCAAGTTTGGCCATTAGAAGGTGCGTGGGATTAGGGAAACGATGATGACAGGGCAACTTCAAACTTAACCTCTACATATATGCTTAGAAAGAAAAAATAGGCCAGAAATAAAGGATGAAGCAGGAGGAACAATAAAAAAAAAACATTCACATAAAACTCTGAAGATATATAGAACTAGAAGGCTGCAGAATAGGAGCTCGTGTCAAACTTAGATACAGACAAGTAGACTATCTTAAATACATTTTCATAGAGATATAAACATAAAAGCAAAAATAAGTTTGACAAAAAGGCCAGAATAAAATCAGCGCCGCCTATTTATACCAAAACTTGCCTTCCCCACTCCATATTTAGCTCAAGAAGGGCCCCAATTTCCTCTATGGGTGTGGTAGAAAGAAACAGAATGGATATTAGACGGGATACATAAGAGCATGTAGAGAGGTTCAGCTGAAGGATATATCCCATAGACAAAGACGTGTTGATGAACACATTTTCTTGAAATCAGGCATGGTAGGAAAATACACATTGAGATTGACATTAAAGGTATTGGTTTACAAATACCTAAAAGTGTACAAGGAAAGATAAAACTTAAAGGATGCACATCTAGACTATGATCAAAAAATGAGTATGTATGTATGAATGCTAGCATATACCCATGCATGTATGCGAGTGTGTGCCAACATGCAAGTATACAAGCCATTATGTATGTAGTTAAGTACATTGTATGCATGAAATATCGTGTATAATGACTAGATGTATGTTGGAGCATATGTATGTATGTATGTATCCATGCATTCATGCAAGGATATGCATATTTAAATATGCAAGGACTAATGCACGTGCTTTTTAGGAGTGCATTTATGATGTGTAAGAATGTAAGTAATGTAGATATGTATGCACAGTTGCACATATATATGCATTCCAGGAGGGAGTATGAGTGTGTCATTTTACATTTGATTGTAAATCAGCCACCTAATGTTTTATTAATCAGCCACATAACTTAGTAGTAGGAAGTGTCAACTAGCAGCAATGATGCGTTATAAGCAATATAGGACATAAATTCACCTTGTGGTAAATCATTGTCATTATGCTCGATCTTAGCTCTAATCGCAGCTTAGAAAGACGAAAAGTATATTGTGTATCCATAAATGACCTGAAAAAAGAAATATTTGAATGATGTCAGTACTCACTTTCACCTAGTAAGAAATTTCCCAATCTTAATGCTTTTATTTCTGTCATCATATCATGTGTCAAAGTTTTCATCATACAAATTGTTCATTTAAGATTGGCTATACATAAATAACCAATCTACTACATAGTGGCTATTATTTTTAGTGTACTACTTACACTTCTCAACATGTGATTAATTATTTGGCACAATTAGAAGAAAAGCCTTCACCAAAAACTTCACCATACATTAGAACAGACTTACACATAAGCAGTCTGAGCAGAGACATAAAAATCAAAAAAAATATTTAAATCAGTTAAACTTAGTTTAAAAGCATGCTAATGAAGCCACTATGTAACTACATCAACATTTGATTGCACAATACATTAGTCAAGCACAATACAACTTGTAGAATCATCTTATCTCCTTACCAGTACAAACTAGCTCGATAGAAAAAAAACGTGAAATCATTTGTGGGCTCTAAAAATTTCCACCAATCTCTTCTAAAAGAGTTTTGATTTCAGGTTAAATTTTCAGAAGTTAAATTTGATTGCAAATAAGATACTATCTAGATATTTCATCCTCATTTTATAAGATGCTATTAAAGAATTTGTGGTATTTGATTGTGATTGAAATTTAATGACACCATGTTGTGACGAAACACTTAATCAGAGGGCCCTGATTGTCCCTATACCTTCATGGTATCATTTGATGGCAAAATCACTCGATCAAAGAACAAATGTCACATCCTTGCTAGCACTAGATATTTAAGAGCAACTATAAAGGTATGTTTGATATGACACTGATTTTTTATGAACTGAGGTTATCTTAAATTTATTAAGCTCAGCATATTGTTGCATAGGATGAATGGATTATTGCTTTAAGCTTGAGACAGTTAATTTTACTTCAATATTTTTAGATTTTATAAATTTTTAGATTTTCATTTTTTTAGCTAGCAAAAAGCCCAAAATAATTTACTTTTAAAACTTACAAGTATTTTGATAACAGGATCCCCTTCAGTTAAGATTTTCTACCAATATGTCTTTGCAATAAAGAGTTTGATATTCTTTTGAAAAATAATCCCTCCAGTTATGATGTGCAATAAGTGTGCCCATCATAGTAGTAGGATACTTAAAACATATGCATTATTTTTATTTGAGAATAGACCCCTCTGATTATGATGTGTAATAAGTATGCTCATTATAGAGGGGTTTGAATGCTTAAACTTAATTGTTTGAAACCTTGTTAACTTTGTCCACTTGCTTGTAGAGGATTGGGTTCATAATTTATGTGACACTTGTGTTCATTTTAGACATTCATTCTATTAATGACCATGTCGACTCTACCCCATATGTAGAGGATTGGGTCTGTGAAGTAAACTCATGATTGTTCTTTATAGGCATGGAACTAAGAACTTGCATTTTAAAAATGAACTTCATTTGTTAAAGTCTTTTGAAAACCATATGTAAACGTAAAATAAAATAACTAAGCACAATCCATAATTAAGTGTTCATTTATAAATTTACTTAATTGCAATAGGAGTAGGATTTTAAAATCATTCTTTGATCACAATTTCTTTTTGAACTTGTTGCACTTTCTTCCTTTTTTTTTACCCTAGTTTTTTAAAATGTGGACGACTAGAATTGAAATATGAGACTTATAACCTTGACTTATAGGCAAGATGACCCATTTGAGTACATTTCGAACAATTCAAATAAGCTAACTGATATGAATGTCTAAAATGCAATCACATATATTGATTTATATGTACTACGCTAAGACAGATGACATCTAAGGGTTGACTGGTGAGCCAAATCTTTTAAAGCTAAGGTAGGTGATCTCATTTTAAATTGAAGTAATGTTCACCTTCTCTTAACCTAATGCATTTAATTAATATGTTTAAAATCATTGCTCTCTTACATGTATGAGATGATCTTATTGCTATAAGATTGTTACAATGAATGGTTTTACAATGATTTATTTCTTCTTAATGCAAACCATCGCTCTTATTGCTATGAATGAAGTGTAGGTTTTCATGTGATGTTTCAAATGTTTATGCGGCCGTTACACTCTACACTATATTATACTAATTCCTTCACAAATAAACTTAATATATTCTTGAGGGAATGCAAAAGAAATAATGTATAAAAATGATTATGAGTGCATGTTGAAATAGTACAGCACCCTCTTACGGTATTAATCGGAGACACTAATGTAGCCGTGCGCTGATAACTTCAAATTTTTTGCCACAAATAATAGTACATGTATGAACTTCGCCCCATCAAGCCAATTCGAACGCGCGCGTGTGTGTGTGGGTGGGGGGGGTTGATGGCCCTCCGCCATAGACAATTATGAGCATATGAGATGTGCCTCAATGTTCTAATAGAAGATGTGTCGACCGATGGAGAGTTAGTGTAATTTCTAAACATCACTCTTGTGACAAATATATTAAATATTGTTATTAAGAGACAAGTTATGGTATGACATACTTGATGCAAGCACACTAGATTAGAAAAGCCAAACAAGGCAAAGAATGGGCAAAACTATAACCAAACTCGATTCAAATAGTATCAATCATCTATTAGCACAAAACCGACGGACAAAAACTAGAAGAGAAGTCAAGAGAAACAAAATAAAAATAAAAATAAAAAATCGCTATCCTCAGAACAACGGACAGAACGATTTCCTCACATGCATTGAAATGTAGGTTAAGTAAAATATGTGCTCCCAAATCAGCAAACCGATGGTCCACCACAGCAAGACAGTCCAAACGTCCAATCCAAACTCCTCCAGCAAATGCTCCCAAATCAGCCAACAAACATCACCTTAGCTCAAGAAGAAGGATACAAATGGAGTGGAACTTGTGTAGAGAAGAAAGAGGTAAGAAGCCCAGACGAAATAGAGGAGAAGAAGTGGACAAAGCTCTCAAGCTTTTCCAAGAAGAAGAAAACCCTAAGGTTTTTAAAGAGACAAAGCTCAACAATTTTCAACAACCTTTCCCTTTAAAATACATCTCAAATATATAGGCATGAGAGGGGAGCTAAACAGCCATAGCACCACCAAATAGGCCAATAGGATAAAGGGAAATGAAAGGCCAACAGTCAAATAATTCCCAAACATTTCAGCAAAACAGAGAAGGAATCCACGGTAAACCAAGCAGGAAAAACCGCAGAACCGAACAGCTGTCACGACCCGGCCCGGTGAGCTCGCGTAGGCGAGGCGGGATCAGAGGTCGGACGGTAGGTTAAATTATCTTATTCCTAAATCTATCTCCATAATAATTTGAAAGAGCCTCTAAACATCAAATTTTGAAAACACATAAACGTAAAACTCAATAAATTCATAATTACCTTTCTTCTTGAGCTCCTCTCCTACGGTATACATTACCGCCTCTCCTACTCACTTGATTAATTTAAGCTTACCTAAAAATGTTAACAACTAACATTAAGCTAAAGCACAGTAAGTAATACACAATTCTAAACTACAATAAACAAGACAACTGAACAATATGTTAAATGTCAATTTTACATGAACATAACATAAAGATGATTTCATACAAATATAATATTAAACATATCAGATGATTTCAGACAAACATAACATTAAACATATCATAACATGAAGCCATATTTTTCATTTCATTTCATTTCCATATTCATATCATTATACTTACCTTTCTCTTTTCGTATATAATACAACCGTCACGGGAGTCACCGTCTAGTACCATAAAGGTACTCCTTTACTATTTTCATTTTTCATATCTTTTACCATTTTATCGTGCACGAGTACAGCGTCCCCAGCTAGTACCATAAGGGGGTGAACTCCATCTAATCAGCATGCACATTCAATCATTCAATATAACATTCATATCATATCATTTCTTTTCATTTCATAAATTACATAATCTCTATCATATAATGTCATAAAATATAGCATAAACTTTGCATGATCAAATATTTGAATAGAGTAGTAAAATCATGATCTAAAATTAATCATAAAGATTGCATGAACATGTTGGGACTTTCAAAACAAAGAACTGGAGACAAACAAAAGTATTGCCGTAATAAAGAATCATGTATACTTACCTGAAAATTAGAAAATTGATTTCTCCCCGCTAATCCTTCTTCCTTCGAGATTTCTTCAAAACACCTAAAAGATATAATTTCTTCTTCAAAATCATTTATAATAAATCTAAATTAATGTTCTCATTCTATTCAAAATCTACCCTAAGTTCTTCCTCTCCCTCTCTCCAAAAGATCACATAAAGCATATCGTAATCTAAAAATTCATAATTTTGTCTAATTACTTAATATTAATCAGCATAACACTTTCTCCATAATCTAAATGAATTTAAAATAATTCTATTTTCGGATTTACCTAAAACCCTAATTTTAGAAAACCTATTTCATTATTTCCCTCAAATAAACATGTCAAACTCTCCCCTACGCCTAAATCATAATTAAATATTTTCCATTTTCGGATTTAAACTAATTAAAAATTAGGAAAATAAGATTTTATAAGGAAAACTCAATTTCTTTTCTTAAAAACTCTCTTAAGACCCTTAGGAATAACATTTGCAAAGGCACTTCCAAAAACTCCAACTTTAGAGAAAACCCTAATTTTACCAAATCTCAAAATGTTTAAAAATAAAATCTCATTTCCACGCATAAAAGCATCTCTTAAACCTATTTTATCATTCTCTTAAAGAAAATCCAAGTTTCCCCACAAACCCTAAATTTTCCTTAAAGAAAAATTCTATAAAATCATGAGAAATCTATTGAAAACAACTCACATTAACTTTCCCTTAATCTTCCCTACAAGTTTCTCCACGAACGGCCGCCGGAAATTCACCGCCGGAGCCACCCGTCGCCTCCCTTGCGATCGCCTCTTCTCTCGGTTCCGCTTCCTTCGGTTTGTCCGACCAAATGAGTCGAAGGAATGAAAAGGGAGGTTCAGTTCTTTCATAACTTAAGGAAATAGGGATTTCAAAAGACCCTTTTGCCCTCACTCAAACTCTCCAAGCCTTAATAAACACTATGGATACTTTGGGTATTAAGAGACTTCTCTAATTTTTATTTCCTAAATTAAGCAAAATTAAATATAAGTTTCATATACCAAATTTCTTAGAATTTTGTGTAGAATTTTATAAAAATATTCCCGTCGAAATCCGACAACATTGAATTTTTCACTTAAAACTCGTCGCGGTGCTTTGAAAAGCGTGCGAGGTCTAAAACGGCATTTTTCGGGTTTTCACAACAGCCACCCGCAGGAACCAAGAGGACACAGCCACGGGAAAACCAACAGCCGAAAACCAACAGCCATTCTCGGAAACCCAAAGAACAGAGCACGGAAATCACCCAGCACAGAGAACTGAGAAGAAAAGGGGGGAAAGGAAGAGACAAGTCCACTCCAAAATAAATCCATACCTTTTAAGATTAATGAGCTAGGTAGTTCAATAAATCTCCCAATGATTGAACTAAACTTCAGCTCAACATTAATGAGCTAGCAACTTAGAAAAATTAAGCTCAACTCCAATAAAACACCACCTCCTTTTATCATTTTTAAGATCAAACCGTAAACCATAAGCCAACCCGAGAACCATCAGCAGCCCAAGGACCCATCAAGCTAGCAAACCAAAGGTCTTCCAAAGCCCAAGCACAACCTACCATGATCATTGGATGCTTTCCCATCATTGGATAGCTAAAAAATATATAAAACTAAATTAAAAACTAATGTTCAACATTTGAAAATGAAAATACAGAAATTATGATTGCATCAATTCTCCCCTGGTGGGAAATTCTCATCTCTGGATGAGAAAGCTTCAGTAACTTTTTGAAAAATATCAGGATGATGTCGCTTAATTCACTAGCATCAATCCAAGTGCAGTCGGTCAAAGGATGATTCTTCCATTTTGCCAAGAATCTCTTATGCTCGCCATGTCTAGTTTTAGAAACCCTGACATCAATAATGTCTTCAATCTGTTCTTCAGATTTTGCCAAAGAAGAGGAGAGTGACAAAGTTTCAATTTCTACAGAATCGTCAGAATTTCCTTCATATAAAGAAAGGTCAAAAACATTAAATATAGGAGAAGTGCCAACAGTAATAGGAAGATCCAGCAGGTAGGCATTAGTGCCTAATTTTCGAAGCACACGAAAAGGACCAAATTTCATTCCGTTTAACTTTCTAAAAGTACCAACAGTAAATCGTTGGCGACGAAAGTAAGC
The DNA here is from genome assembly GCF_001605985.2 of Dendrobium catenatum. Taxonomy (NCBI): domain Eukaryota; kingdom Viridiplantae; phylum Streptophyta; class Magnoliopsida; order Asparagales; family Orchidaceae; genus Dendrobium; species Dendrobium catenatum. The sequence continues at coordinate 472,738 of NW_021319091.1, forward strand.
CATAACCAAGTCACCCACATTGAAATTCACCTCTTTTCGATGTTTATCAGCATTAGATTTGTACTTAGCATTAGCCTTATGGAGTTTTTCAAGGACTTGTTGTTGGACAGTCTTTATGTGGTCAAATATTTCAAAAGCTTCAGCACTAATTTTGTTAGGTAAAGGCAAATAGTTTCTATCTAAAATGTGAGGAATCGGTTGCCCATAAATAATTTCAAAAGGAGTTTTGCCAGTGGATCGATTAACAGGATTATTGTAAGCAAAATCAGCTTGAGGTAAGATTAAATCCCATTGGGATGGTTTTTCTCCAGCAAGACATCTAATAAATTTCCTAAGCTTCGATTGACAACTTCAGTTTGCCCATCAGTTTGAGGATGATATGCACTACTAAATTGAAGAGTAGTCCCAAGTTTTGCCCAAAGAGTTCTCCAAAAATGACTCAAAAATCTAATGTCTCGATCAGAAGTAAAAGTACGAGGAATACCGTGAAGACGAACAATTTCTTTGAAAAACAGTTCAACAATGTAAGAAGCATCATAAGTTTTTTTGCAAGGAATAAAATGAGCCATTTTGCTAAAACGATCTACCACCACAAAAACAGAATCAAACTTTAGAGTAGTAACCGGCAAACCCAAAATGAAATCTATAGAAATATCCTCCCAAGGTTTGTTTGGAATAGGCAAAGGATTATACAAGCCAGAATTTTGCGAAGTTCCTTTGAAAGCCTGACATATTCTACATTGTTTAACCAACTTAGCAATATATTTTCTCATATGAGGCCAAAAATATTTTTCTTCAACCAAAGCAATTGTTTTTCCTTGCCCAAAATGTCCACCCAAACCTCCACTATGCAATTCTTTCACAAGCTGTTCTCTTAAAGAATTTTTAGTTATGCAAAGTCTAGACCCCTTAAACAAAAAACCCTGATGTATAACAAACTGAGCAGAAGGATCAGTTCCAGAGGTAAGAAAAGAATCCCAAACATTCTTAAAGTCAGAATCACTTGCATAAGTATCTTTTAAAAAATCAAAAGAAGTAACAGACGGATAAACAGTTATTAACAAGTGAGATCTCCGACTTAAAGCATCAGCAACCTTATTCAAAACACCAGTTTTATGTTTGATATGAAAAGTATACTCTTGCAAAAATGAAACTCACTTGGCATGCCTTTTATTCAATTTTTTTAGAGCCCAAAAAACGAAGTGTTCATGATAAGTATTTAAAACAAATTCCCTTTGAATCAAATAACATCTCAAGAATTTTAAAGCTTGTGCAATAGCATAGAACTCCAAATCATAAATAGAATACTTGGATCTAGTTTCATTCAATTTTTCACTAAAGTAAGCAACAGGTTTTCCTTCTTGATTAAGCACAGCACCAATACCAATATGAGAAGCATTGCAATCAACTTCAAAAATATTTTCAAAATTTGGCAAGCTAAGAATGGGAGCTTGACTCATTTTTGCTTTAATAATTTTAAAAGTTTTTTCAGCTTGAGGTGTCCACCTAAAAATTCCCTTTTTCAAACAATCAGTAATAGGAGAAATCAGATAACTGAAGTTCTTTATAAATCTTCTATAGAAAGAAGCCAAGCCATGAAATCCTCTCACTTCACTTATGTTTTTAGGAATTGGCCAATTTTGAATCGCTTCGATTTTTATCGAATCCACTTTTATTCCCTCAGCAGAAACAATAAAACCCAAAAATGTCAAACTCGAAGTCATGAAATAACATTTTTTAAGATTGATGAAAAGCCTTTGTTCTCTTAAGATTTACAATACTTGTTTCACATGATTTAAGTGTTCAGAAGGATGAATGCTATAAATCAAAATGTCATCAAAATAAACCACAACAAACTTTTTAATAAAAGGTTTCAAAACATGATTCATAGTTCTCATAAAAGTACTCGGAGCATTTGAAAGACCAAAAGGCATCACAAGCCATTCATACAGACCCTCTTTAATTTTAAAAGCAGTTTTCCATTCATCACCAGGCCTTATTCTTATTTGATGATACCCATTTCTCAAATCAATTTTAGAAAAAATTTTAGCACCACTCAGCATATCAAGCATGTCATCCAGTCTAGGAATTGGAAATCGATATTTAATGGTGATTTTGTTTATTGCCCTACTATTCACACACATCCTCCATGTCCCATCTTTTTTTGACGTTAATAAAGCAGACACAGCACAGGGACTTAAACTTTCTTGAATAAAACCCTTTTTTAACAAATCAGATACTTGCTTAAAAAGTTCAGCATGCTCAGTTGGACTCATTCTATAGTGAGGAAGGTTAGGCAAAGTAGCTCTAGGTATTAAATCAATATAATGTTGAATTTTTTGCATATGAGGCAACCCAATTGGCAACTCATCAGGAGTTATATCAGAAAACTCATCCATTAAAGCTTGCATTTCTTTAGGAATATGAAAAGCAGTATCAGATTCTTTTCCCAAAACCAAATAAGCAACTTCAGAATGTTTCAAATCATTAGCATTTAAAAGCAGTTCAGGAGAAGTAATTTTGGCAACCGTATTATTCTTAACAGGCAAATCAGGCACATGTTTTAGTGGATGCAGAGTGAACTCTTTGTTATTTTGAATCAATGTGTATGTATTTTCCTCCCCATTGTGAATAGTTTTATGATCGAATTGCCAAGGTCGTCCTAGCAAAATATGGCAAACTTCAAGAGGCACAACATCACAAAAAACTTGATCTTTGAATGATCCCCCAATTGATAAATTGACAGTACATTGCTTATTGATTGGAACTTCACCCCCTTCAATGAACCAAGAGATTTTATAGGATTTGGCAAGTGGTTTTATCTTAAGTTTAAGCTTGTCAACCAGTTTTTAAAAAACAAAATTTCCAGAACTCCCACTATCTATCATAAGTGTGCAGATTTTTTCTTCGATAGTGCAAGCTGTTTTGAAAATGTTTCTTCTTAGCCATCTATCCCCTTTGTCAATTGTTGTTGTTAGGACTTGTCGAATTACTAAAAACTCTTCACCTTCATCCCCTTCAACATCAACCTTTTCTATTTCATTGTCATTTTCAGATTCAATTTCGATTACTTCTTCCTCCAAATTTTCATCGTTTTCAATGAGATTATTTCTTTGTGGATTGTTTTTCCTACAAGTGGCAGAAACATGACCATAAAGCCCGCATTTATAGCATGGTCCAATTAATTTAGGCTGATCAGTCGGCTTAGCACCCATAATCCCTTTTCCTTTATTAGAATTGTGATTTTCAAAAGTTTTAACTTTCACACCAGATGTTCCCCCAGAAGTTTGAGATTGAGATTTAGCCCCTCCAGTTGTTCGACGTTTATATGTTTCCACAAATTTATTGTGACCCATTTCTCTTTGATGTTGCTTTCCAATTTTAAAGTCATACGATAAGCCTCGTCAGTTTTAATGATATGATCCAAGTTGAGTTGATCTTGGATTGACCACATTAAGCCATTGATGTATCTTGAAACAGTTTTTTCTTCAGATTCTTCTAAATCGTTTCTTGATTGAAGTTTGTAAAACATTTCAGTATATTCTTCAATGGATTGATTTCCTTGTTTCAAATTATTAAATTCTTGAAATATTGTTCGAGCATGATCAGTTGGCAAGAATTTTCCTTTCATTTTCTCCTTCATTCTTTCCCAATTTTGGACTTTTTCTTTTCCCCTCCTAAGTCTATTATTTTGAAAGTTTTTCCACTAGGTTAAAGTATGACCAGAAAGTTTTAAGCTAGCAAAGCGAACTTTAGTATTTATAAGGTATTTCTTTCCACTAAAAAAATTGATCCATCTTTTCTACCCATTCAAGAAATTGATCGGGTTGTAGCTTACCCTCAAAGTTAGGAACATCAATTTTAATTCCATAGTCCCAATTTCTTTGTTGCCTACGCTGATTTCTAGGAACCTCCTCTTCACTTTCAGAAGTTTGAACATTAGGATTAGCATTAGCGTTATTAACATTCAAGTTCTCAATTGCTTCAGCCATGGTATTAATTTGTTGTTGCAAATTATTCAGTTGTTGCATAAGATTTTGTCAATCCCCCGAATTATTAGCCATTTTAGAAATTAGAAAAGATCCTCCAAATAAAGCCAACAAAAAACACACCAACCAAGGAAGAGAACTTGTTCTGATACCAAACTTGATGCAAGCACACTAGATTAGAAAAGCCAAACAAGGAGAATAATGGGAAAAACTATAACCAAACTCGATTCAAATAGTAGCAAACATCTATTAGCACAAAACCAACGGACAAAAACTAGAAGAGAAGTCAAGAGAAACAAAAAAAATAAAAAAGTCGCTATCCTCAAAACAACCGACAAAACGGTTTCCTCACATGCAACGAAATATAGGTTAAGTAAAATATGTGCTTAGGGCTAGCAAACCGATAGTCCACCACAGCAAGATAGTCCAAACGTCCAATCCAAACTCCAGCAAATGCTCCCAAATCAGCCAACAAACATCACCTCAGCTCAAGAAGAAGGATAAAAATGGAATGGAACTTGCGTAGAGAATAAAGAGGTAAGAAGCCCAGACGAAATATGTAAAACTTCAGTGAAAATTCGATGTCGTCAGAATTCGACGAAATAAATTTTATTAAATTCGTCACGAAATTTCGATCGAAATGGTATAAAGAACTTGTATCTAATTTCGCACGGTTTGAAAATTAGAATTCACCAAAGTTCGTTAAGTAATTTTTGGCCTTTTATACCCATTTTACCCTTCATATGACAATAGAGAAATTATAGGAATAAGGGCACATGCGTAAAAGCTTTTCCTTAAAGCCCTCATAAGCCTAAGGGATCGAAATATTCGGTCCCTTGTTGTGTTTCTCTCGACCGAACGAAGAGAGGCGATGGGAGAAAGGGAGGAGCGGCGTCGGCTTGGGCTCGGGGGCGAGATTCCGGCGAGATTCTTTAAGAAAAGCGTAGGAGAAGGCTTGAGGTAAGTTCTTCTTGAAGAATATGAAATTTTTCTTGAGTTTTATTGAAGTAAAAAATTTTTAGGGTTCGATTTTTCTAAGGGATTCTTTAGAAAACCTTTAGGATTTGTCTGGATCTATGGTTTTATACCTTACATGTCAAGATTTCTTAAAAAAACATTAAATCCGAAATTTAGGGTTTCTCTTTTTATGTTTTATTTTGTAGGGATTGTTAGAATGATGTGAGGGAAGGGTTTTGGATTAAGAAATGCAAATATTTCTTAAAGAATTTTGATTTTAAAAATTAGGGAAAGCTTAGGGTTTTTCCTAACTTAGGAATTCTAGGGTTGCATGTTCACTAAAGCTATTCCAAATGACTTAAAGATGTCTCTAAATAAAAAAAATTGCAATTTTGAGAAAAAAAATAATTTTCTTAATTATTTTATGATTTAATTCCGAAAATAATAATGATTTATTTATATGTATAAGAAAGGGGAATGTTTTTGCATGCTTAGGTGATGAAAATAATAAATAATGAAATGCTAAATTTTGGGGTTTTATTTAAATCCGAAAATAACAATTTATTTTAAATGAAATTAATAATTTTGGAGATTTGAATGCTTGTGATAATATTTGGAATTTCTTTTCCCTTAGGTTTGAATAAGAGAAAGTGGTAAGGAGTGCGAGGAAGTTTAGCGAAGAAAGGCTTTAGAGTAAGTGACACATTGCATTCTAAAATTCATAGATTTCCTTATGTATTGCCTATGTTTATTAGCCTCATTAAATTCTCTTATGTTTTGCTTATGTTTAATTTTGGATATTAGCACAAATCTCAAATCTTGTATTATGTTCTTTATGTTGCATATGGTATCTTCATGAAGTGTTCATGAGAATATATTTTACTTTCATGCCTACTACAAGCATTCACATACATGTGGCACATCATCTGATTTTATGAAATCCCTTACGTTACTATGTAAACAATCTTATTGTTATGATTATGGAATACTAAGTTTGTGTATGCTGAACTGCGGAGTACCAAATATGGATAAGGTTCTTTGGAACAATAAGGCTCTTAGAGCAATCTGATGATAAATGACCAATTATGAATTTGTACTTGATCAGTACAATATGGGTACTCCAGTACGGGTGTATACTATATGAGAGCTATATCATGTAAGAGTTATAGGAGATAGACATATGATAGGTAAGAAGGAACATTACATATGGCATCAATTCTTACATATGACATTAAACTTACATATGGCATTAACCTTGACATAAATCTTGCATATGACATTAACCTTACATAGATATACGATGTTATCTTTGCATATCAAATTCTTTTTCATTGTATAAATTTTAGATTGAAATTTGTCATTTGCTGAACGTAGCTCACTCCCTAGCTTTGGGAAAATTTTCAGGAGAACCTACTCATAAGTGATGGCCGAACACCCGAGGTTTACATATAGTTGTCGCGCAACGGATGACAGGTTCTTACTTGTTTTTCCTAGTTATAGCTACTTTCTTTTGGGTGGTTTTGTCATAACATGAATAGATTAAGTTTATAACCACTTTGTACATGAACTTTCTTTTTGTAATGGTTTGAATGTTAAATACATGTTTTGAAAAAAGTTTAGAGGCGCTTTTATGTTCCTATTGAAATCTTTTGGAATTGTTATATATGAAATATGATGATTAAATTATTTTGAACGTCCGATTCCATTCCCGCCTCATATTTACGAGCTAACCAAGTCGGTCGTGACAAAATAGAGGAGAAGAAGAAGTGGACAAATGATACTATCAAGAATTTCTGTACTTTTTATTTTATTTGAACAATAGTATATTTTATTTTATTTTCTTTTTTAGCTATCCAATGATGGAAAGCATCCAGTGATCATGGTAAGTTGTGCATAGAGCTTGGTAGACCTTTGGTTTGCTGGCTTGATTGGTCCATTTGCTTCTACTGGTTCACGGGTTGGTTGGAGGAGGTTGGGTTGGAGCTCATTCTCTTAAGTTGCTTGAGCTGAAGTTTAGTAGCTCATTAATGTCCAAAAGGTAACTCATTAAAAAGGATTCAATTAAGGGGTGGACTTGTCCCTTCTCCTTCCCCTTTCTCTTGTCCCTTGGAAAACCGTGGCTTGTGTTTAATTGTGGCATATTTCTATAAATTACATTCAAGGGAAGTTACTGTTTTCCGAGCCATTATCCCTTAAATCCGGCCGGCTGCTGTTCTTTTCCGTGCCTGGGCTCTTTCCCGAGAACATGACTCTTTAGTTCCGTGGCCTACTTGTTTCCCGTGAATGCTTCTACGTTTTCTCATGATGGGTTGTTTTCCGAAGAGCATTTGGGAAGTCCTATAAAATATGATGCTTTGGTTCTAGAGGAAATTAATGTCATATGGCTCTTGGCATTCCTCTACCTTGCCTATAAATAAGAGAAGATGTTGTGAAGGAAGGGAGTTGATTATTTTGAGCATATTTGCTATTAACCTGCGGGTTGTTGGAAAAGCTTGCGAGCTTGTTTCATCCTTTCTCATCCCCTCCGGAAATCCTGCGGGCTCTTTCCACCCCTCTTCTTGGCTTCTAACCTCTTTCGTCTCTCCGCAAGTGCCACTCCATCTGTATCCTTCTTCTCAAAGTAAAGCAACTTTAGGGTGTCGTATCTGGGTTGATTTGAAGCATTTGTTAAGGAGATTGGATAATCTTGCAATGGTGGACCATCGGTTTGCTAGTTCTATGCACTTTTATTATTTAACTTACAATTCGATGCATGTGAGGAACCCGCTCTGACGGTTGTCTGAGGATAACGTCTTTTAATTTTCTTTATTTCTCCTAGTGTTTCTTGTTGGGTTTTGAAGTTTTAATTGTCTGCTTTTATTTTAATAAAGTTTGGTTTCAGTTGTACCCATTGTGTCAGTTTTATTCTTGTGTCTACATCAACTTTGTATCAGAGCAAGTTCGTCTTTTTTTTTTTTTTTTTGGGTTTTCTTTCTCTTTTTTTTTTTTTTTTGGAGTCTTTCTCTTTTGTGTTTAACAAACATGGCTAATGAACAAGGGGATTGGCAACAAATAATGCAACACCTGAATGATTTGCAATATCAAATTAATACGGTAGCTGAAGCAATTTCTAATCTAAATGTCAATCAAGCTAACGTTAATCCTAGCATAATATCATCTGGGAGTGAAGAGGAAGAACCTAGAAATCGAAATAGGCGACGAAGAAATTGGGATTACGGGATTAAAATCGACGTTCATCATTTTGAAGGAAAATTGCAACATGAACAATTCATAGAATGGGTAGAGAAAATAGATCAGTTTTTCGAATGGAAAGAAATTCCAGATAATCGAAAGGTTAAATTTGCAAGCTTGAAACTAACGGGGCATGCATTAACTTGGTGGAAAAACTTACAAAGCAATAGATTAAGAAGAGGCAAAGAAAAAATTCAAACTTGGGATAGGATGAAAGGAAAATTTCTACCTTCTGATCATTTAAGAACTATTTTTCAAGAGTTTAACAATTTGCGTCAAGGTAATCAAACTGTAGAAGAATACACTGAAAACTTTTATAAATTGCAAGCCATAAATGATTTGGATGAGTCTGAAGAAAAAACTGTAACGAGATACCTCAATGGACTAAAATGAACAATTCATGATCAACTCAACTTACATCATGTGGTTAAACTAGATGAAGCTTATCGAATGTCTTTGAAAATTGAAAAACAACATTTGCGAGGAAGCAACAAAATTATTGAAACATATAAACGAAGACAAACGGGTGAAACTAAAACTCAGACTCCTATGGGAACTTCGAGTGTAAAAGTTAAAACTGTTGAAAGTCAAAATCAGGAAAAAGGAAAAGGGGTAGCAGGAAATAAACCTTCCGAACAATCTAAGCAAATTGGACCTTTTTACAAATGTGGGTTATATGGTCACTTATCAGCTACTTGCAGGAAGAATAATTCTCCTCGAACTAATTTCATAGAAGGTGAAAATGAGATAGAAGAAGAGGAAGAGAATGAAACAGAATCTGAAAATGAAGCTGAATTAAAAAATTTTGATTTAGAAGGTGATGAAGGAGAACCATTGTTAGTAATTCGATAAGTTTTAACTGCTCAAACTGAAAAGGAAGATAAATGGCTTAGGAGAAACATCTTTAGGACTACATGTACTGTTGAGGGGAAAATTTGTACCCTAATGATTGATAGTGGAAGTTCAGGAAACTTTGTGTCGCAACATATGGTAAAAAAGCTTAAACTGAAGACAAACCCTCTTATTAAATCATATAAAATATCTTGGTTCAAAGAGGGAAGTGAAGTTCCTATAACTAAATAAAGCACTGTGAACTTAACAATTGGAGGAACTTACAAAGATCAAATTGTCTGTGATGTTGTGCCTCTAGAAGTATGTCATATCCTTTTAGGTCATCCATGGTAGTATGATCATAAAACCATCCACGACGGAAAGAAGAACACATATTCTTTCATTAAAGATAACAAAAAATTCACACTCTTTCCACAAAAAAACATTCCTGATCCGGTAATAAAAAAACAAAAAAACTGCGAAATCTTCCACTTCTTAAATGCTTCTGAATACCAGTGAATTAACAAAATCTGATGTGATATATTTGTTTCTTGGAAAAGAGTCTGATTTATCCTTAGAAATCCCAAAAGAGATACAACCTTTGCTTGATGAATTTTCTGATTTAATACTTGATGAATTACCAGCTGGCTTACCTCCAATGAGAAGCATCCAACATCATATTGATCTAATTCCTGGAGCTGCATTGCCGAATCATTCACATTACAGAATGAGTCCAAAAGAACATCAAGAACTTTCTAAGCAAGTGTCTGAACTATTAGAAAAGGGTTTAATCCAAAAAAGTCTAAGTCCTTGTGCTGTGCCTGCTTTACTTCAAAAAAAGATGGAACTTAGAGAATCTGTGTAGATAGTCGAGCCATAAATAAAATAAAAATCAAATATCGATTTCCAATTCCTAGGTTAGACGACATGCTTGATATGCTAAGTGGTGCTAAAATTTTCTCAAAAATTGATTTGAAAAGTGGGTATCATCAGAAAAGAATTAGACCTGGAGATGAATGGAAAACTGCTTTTAAAACTAAAGAAGGCTTATATGAGTGGCTTGTTATGCCTTTTGGTTTGTCCAATGCTCCGAGTACTTTCATGCGAACTATGAATCATGTCTTGCGACCTTTTATTGGAAAATTTGTGGTTGTATATTTTGACGATATTCTGATTTATAACATTCACCAATCTGATCATCTTTTACATGTCAAATAGATTATGGAAACTTTGAGAGAGCAAAAACTGTACATCAATTTGAAGAAATGTTCTTTTATGACTTTGAGTTTAACATTCTTGGGCTCTATTGTGTCTGCTGAAGGAATCAAGGTAGATCCTGTAAAAATCGAGGCAATAAGAAGCTGGCCTGTTCCTAAAAACATTAGTGTGTAAGAGGTTTTCATGGGTTAGCATCTTTTTATCGTCGATTTGTTAAAAACTTCAGTACTGTTATTGCTCATATTACTTATTGCTTAAAGAAAGGAACTTTTAAATGGACCCCTGAAGCTGAAAATACTTTTCAACTGATCAAACTAAAAATGAGTCAAACTCCAATTCTTAGCCTACCAAATTTTGAAAAGGTTTTTGAAGTCGATTGTGATGCTTCACACATTGGTATTGGTGCGAGTCCAGAAGGGAAGCCTATTGCATATTTTAGTGAAAAATTAAATGATGTTCGATCTCGATATACTACTTATGACTTGAAATTTTATGCTATTGTTCAAGCTTTGAAGTTCTGGAGATGTTACTTGATTCATAGAGAATTTATTTTAAACACCGATCATGAGGCTTTGCGATTTTTTGGGTCACAAAAAAATCTAAACAAAAGACACGCCAAATGAGTTTCTTTTTTACAAGAATACACTTTTCATATCAAACATAAAACTGGAGTTTTGAATAAAGTTGCTGATGCTTTAAGCCGAAGATCTCATTTGTTGATAATTGTTTTCCCGACTGTTACTTCTTTTGATTTTTTGAAAGACACTTATACAAATGATTATGATTTTAAAAACATTTGAGATACTTGTTGTGCTTCTGGAACTGATCCTTCTGCTCAACTTGTTATACATCAAGGTTTTTTGTTTAAGGGAACTAGACTTTGCAAATCTAAAGGTTCTTTAAGAGAGCAACTTGTGAAAGAATTGCATAGTGGAGGTTTGGGAGGGCATTTTGGGCAAGGAAAAACAATTGCTTTAGTTTAAGAAAAATATTTCTGGCCTTGCATTAGAAAAGACATTGCTAAACAGGTAAAACAATGCAAGGTATGTCAAGCTTTTAAAAGAACTACACAAAATTCTAGTTTGTATACTCCTCTGCCTATTCCAAACAAACCTTGGGAGGATATTTCTATGGATTTCATTTTAGGCTTGCCGGTTACTCTTCAAAAATTTGATTCTATTTTTGTGGTTGTGGATCGATTTAGTAAAATGGCACATTTTATTCCATGTAAGAGAACTTCTAATGCTTCTTACATCGTTGATTTGTTTTTTAAAGAAATTGTACGTCTGCATTGTAACACCCCACAGTTCCCCTAAACAGTAAAGTAGTGTAACAAGAATAAGCATACATTTCCATCACTAAACATCTCATTATGATTTTATTACATTAAGACTTCATATAAAAGGTCATATAAACTTCATCTAATACTATAAAGGAAACATGTACCAATTTCTAAGTTTCATCCAAAACCCAGTACAGAGCCACTAAGGAAAACCAAATAATTCATAGTAATACATGTCTAATTTGCTTTCATACCTTAAAAATTAAACTTACTAACAGAAGGTAACCTAACATGAAAAGAAGAAACACTTGCATAAATTAGCTTGCGTCAATATTCTCTTTTCCATTTCCTGTAACAACAGCCAGAAGAATGTTCTGGTGAGCTATGAGGCTCAGCAAGTAATGCAGGATTAATTAACAATTAAAATAATATAACATGAATAATTACAACTTTGAAAATTATTATTGAAACATTACAAGTCTTGATCAATATTATGCTTTGCTATCTTTTAAATCTTTGTTGAATATAAATTTTAGTTTTTTTTTTTATCTCTTGTAAGTATCTTAGAACCTTCTCTCTTATAAATAAAATCCAAGGGAGCCGATTGCTTATTAGCTGAAGAACTCTGAACACATTACAACCCTGGTCTTTGTTTGATCCCTAAATAACAGATATTTCATAAAGCATAACTCACTAATAAAAGAAAATAGTTAATTAATTACGCGACTGATATCAAAATTAGGTCTTGATTGAACAATCGTCAAGAGATGATTAAATTTGAATATGTAACATCAAAAATGGAAGTAAACTGATAGTTTTAAATATAAAATTTCAGCACTCTTGAAATAGGTTAAAAAAAAATAATTGAAGTGAAAATGTATGTATCAAAGTTATAAACAAGGTCCTAAGAATAAATGAACCCCATTCCTTGTCAAAATAATTGCTGCAATTTCTTCAATGAAAACAACAATATAAATAATTAAACACCAATGTTCCTCAGTGAGTAAATTACTAGAGAGAATCAGTACTTGAAAATGGAGGTGAGACCCAGGGAAAAAGCAAGGATATATCCATGTATCGGGTCAGAACCTGAACAAGTGCACAATTAAGGATTAAGATCAACACAGTTATTAAGGAAAATAAGGTCCCATGATGCATTATAGGTAAATAGAAAGCTCAAAAGACAGTTATGATATTTGGAATCAGATTAAAGACACTGCTGAACTTTACACAATGTTACAAACAATCTAAATTTAACAATAATCCAGCAGGAGTGTTATTTCTCCAAATTTAGGAGAAAATTTAAATAAAAGGCCTTTCAACCTTGCATTGTGGGTAAGGGAGTCCAATGTGACTCACTAGGTGTCATGTATTAATTGGAATGTAAAAATGTTAAACTCAGGTCCTTTCATTTAAGCCTAATCAATCATGTTGATCATTATACATAGCTGATATGTATTATGAAATTTACATAAATATTGACGGGCATTGATTCATTATGATATATATATATATATATATACATAACTAGTGCAAAATCTTCAAGTCACCTTGCATTATATATATATATATATATATATATATATATATATATATATATTAAAGTTCACTATAATGAATACGGCAAAATATAAGTTAAAAGTTAAATCTGAAACACAGTATGTTTGGGGCTCAGCTACTAGTGAACGACTTATTCTCCTTCTTTTTAATGATTGGAAGCTTGACCAAATTCTTAATATAACTATGATATCATTAGTCATGACATGTACAAACAATTTTAAGGAACAATGTAGATGAACCCATTGTCAATTTTGTTCAATAAATTTTTAAGGGTTCATAAAAATTTAATTGAAATAATTTACACCACCTTTCTGAAGAAACTGAATCAGCTTATTAAGAATAAGTGGGCTGAGAAAACCAATGCCATCATTTACCATCTGCAAAAATTTTAAACAAAAGCATGACTTAAGCTGGAAGTCTGTGCACCTAATTTAAACCAAGAGAATAAAAAAAATAAGGCCAGCATATAATGAGTAGCAAAGGTACCTAGAGAAATGTGGACTTCAGATTAGCATGTATAACAATGTAGATAAAAATGACAAATAATAAATCATAGCAATTAACTTATTTTACATGAAATTTTACTATCGTCAAGGCATTTAGATAAAACTTCATAATTCAGTAAAAAGGCATATCAATGAATCTTAAAATACATCGAGAATCTCAAGTATAGCGTGTTGCAGAATCTGTTAGACAAATACAATCAATATCATCTGTAAGTACAGAGGAGCACATGTTGCAAATATTTTAGGTGCTTGCTAACATAATATTGATTTAGGCTTCGTTTGGGACGGTTTTTTTGTTACTTCTTAAAGCAGCTTTTTAGTTTAAAAATTAAATTTTTATACTAGAAAGCTTCTTTAAGAAGCAATAAAAAAGACGTCCCAAACGAAGCCTTAATTTACCGCAGGAGAAAGCAGGTCTGCGCCCACTTAGGAAATTCTGTCAAGCTTAAGCTCAAGCCGCAATAACAGAGGATATTGCATTCCACTATAAGCTAAAAGAGCTTCATCTAGAATCAAATCTTGGGGATAATATATAGCATATGGTGGTCTGATAGAAGCCTTGGTTATAAAATTCTTACCAAAGAACATCAGAAACAATGGCATTTTAGAACAATAGGCTTAATCAAATGGACTGCCTGCAAATATTCGAGTCACCAGTTTTTTATTGCTAACCACCCAAGAAAAGAAAGATCTTAATAAAACATTTAGAAACCAAGTTTTCCTTGTTGCCTGAATGACACTCGTTTGGTGCACACTGAACTACCAATTCATGTTTAAGTTATATTCTGTTTACACCTGAGATCACAACCTTAAAAAGTTCATCCAGTTTGAATAGAGAGTAATCCTGTCCTACAATCCACATCCAATAAAATAAAATGTTGGTGTAAAAAGAGCAAGAAATATTACAAACTTCCTATTGCTCCATGAAATAAAATATGGCTTAAAAAAAGAGCTAATATATGGTTCTCTCGAACAATGTACTCTTAAGATTTCTAATGTTAACTAACAAGTATGAGCAAAAGTGTCAATATCCACCTATCATTTGCAATACATCATAGCATATAAAGAAAAAAGGTACCTTAAGTAATCCTAAACGCAAGTAAGGCCAACCATATGCATGAAACATGGCTCTTAGCAAAGATCGATCAGTCTTTGGCATGCATTTTTCAGCCATCCAATGCCTTAACAAGGAATTATGACAAGAAGGCACAAGTTCATTTGGTAACTGAACTAAATCTTCAAAGTCAAGCTGCTTTTGGGCACCAAGATCCAGCATTGCATTGGCAAACTTAAAAGTTAAAGTTTCCCAGAAGCTGCAGCTATTCTGTTCCTGTAAAAGTAAACAAAAAGGAAAATATATCTCAATGAGGGGACAAAAAGCAATCATTGAAGAAAACTGAGGTGCACGTTTAAAGAAATAAGAAATTTCCATTACATGCTTGTTATTAGCGAATACAGAGCTCTCAGTTAAGCAAATGAGGACATAATTGAAGATGGAAGCACATGTCCAAGTGATCTAGAAGCTTAAGAAAAAAAAAAAAAAGCAACTCCAAGAATTGCAAAAAAATAAAAATTAGTTCTAACCATAAAAAAACAGATATATAACTTTTAATATGTGCAGATCATCTAAAAGAGTTTATGCAGCTTTTTCCAATATCTAGGAACAGGACCATGAAAACTTCATAATTATTCATTTCCATTAAGATCTGAATGCAATGCAGTTAAAGATTTTTTATGAAAGCTTCAGGCTAGATCTTCCAGAGAAATTTATACAATGTTACATTAATCATACAAATTCCTTCTCTAAATATTCCATTTAGTAAAATATTCCCAAACATATCTACAATATCATCAACATCACTAGCCTTTCGGCTGTTTGGGGCCATTTTCTGAATCCTTCTCCAATGCTATGTAGTCCTAATTTCTTCTACACACCACAGCAGTGCATATTTTGTTCCCCCTCATACATGATCAAATTACCCAAGTCTATTTTTCAATGCCTTATCTTCAATAGAAACTACTTCGACCGTACCTCTAATCTGATCAATTCACGCTTTCTCTATCATAATTTGATCACAAATTCATTTTAACATTCTCATTTCTATCCGAGTCAATTTGACAATCATCTTCACAATTTGCAACATTTGGATCAACAAGAACCTAGCATAAAACAATGGCCTTCCGATGACCCGATTAGGAAAGTAGATGGATTAGATTTGACTTATGTTAAGAAAGGTAGAGGTAGACCTAAAAAATCTTAGTTAGAAAATTTTAGAAATGACATTTCTTTATTAGATTTAAATGAGAATTTAACTATTAACAGGACAAAAAAAAAACTATTAACAGGACACAATGGAAAAAAATGATACATGTAGCCGACCCGACATTGTGGGATAACGGCTTGATGTTGATGTTGTAGTGTGTGTGTGTATTAGAGCTTTAGAACCTTGGGTTTACTACAAAATAGACCAAAGGTATGCAACTCAATTTATATTTCACTTAATCTTCCAACAATATTAATTATAGCTATCAATTTAGCATTTGAGTTGCATACCATATATTGAACCTTTGTTATACTAGTTTTCACCTTTTTTCTTCTTCTTTTTTTTCCATTTATTAGCCTTAAACTTAAAAGAAGAGATTTAACCTATCAAAATTATATTATTTGCAAATACTATTCACTAAGATTCCTCAATTTGATTATCAATGCAAAAATCTCCAAAACCAATGTAATGATCGGTTGACGTAGTCGATTAGTTCATTAGGACATGCGAGCTAGTTCCATCCCATAACAAAAACATAAAAGAGAGCTTGCAGCAGGGAAAAAAAAGGGAGATCGAGCAACGTTAAGAGTTATAGTTCCGTTAATATAGAGAAAAAGACAAAGGAATCAATCAAGAGATGGAGGGAGGAGACAAGACATATCTTCAAATGGGAGATAAGCGAGAGTGAACAAGTGGAGAGGGACGGAGATGAATGATCAATTGCGGTCTATAGAGAGAAAGAAAAAGCAAGGAGAAAGGGGAAGAGTGCAGGGAACAGGGGCGTTACAGATGAAGCTACACTCGATAGAGAGAGAAAGGAGGAGACAAAGAGAAAGAGGGAGAGGAAGAAAGTCAAGACAAGCAATTGAAGTTTTATATAAGACGATACTAAGCTTTAAGAGATGACACATACATCCACATCAAATAGAGACATTGAGAAGTGATGTAATCAAAAATTTGGGAAGGGCCCCAAATTTTTTATCACAAAAGAAAACTCATTCTAGATATTAGAAGATTACAAGAAATCACAAAAACTAGACAAATTAGACAAAAACAAACTTTTTATAAGATAAAAGATTATTACAAACTTGGATAGTGGATACAACACCTTACAAATACCTTACAAACTTGAACACAAACAAACCTAAAGGAGCTTCATTCCATTAGAAGAAGAATACAAGTGGGGTGTAAACATGTGGGTAGAAGAAAGAGATAAGAAGCCGAGAAGAAATGGAGACAAGCTCGCAAGCTTTCTCAAAGAGGAGAGGAAGGAGAAAAATTGGACAAAGCTCGCAAGCTTTTCCAAACAATAAACCCGCAGGTTTAGGCTCCAAAAATCACTTACATATCCATCTCTAAACATACAAAACAGTCCCTATTTATAGGTAAGAAAGGGAATACAAACAGCCATTAAAACACATTAATATTTTAATTAAAAATAGGAAAATGAATGGCCAACAGCCACAAAACACAAATTCCCAAACAGCACAGCAAACAGAAAAGGAATATCACGAAACCAAGCAGAAAACAGCAAAACCGAACAGTCCAGCACATGGAACCAAGCAGCCAACCCGTGGAACCAAGCAGCAATTCACGGGAACCAAGCAGGGAACGGTGAAACCGAGCAGCCCAGCACAGGAATCAAGCAGGGAACCCAAAACTGAACATCCATCCACGAAACCAAGGGGGCAAAGGCATGGAATTTCTCCCAACACAGGGAAATCAACAGCCAGTCACGGAAATCCAAGAGACAAAGCACAGGAAACCAACAGCCATATTCGAAAATCCAAGGGGCATTGCACGGGAAAACAACAAGCACAAGGAAATGAAAAGACAAAGGGAAGTAGAAGAGGTTCTAGTGGAGAAATTAAAGAGACACAAGAAGAAACCAAAGGGGGGATGAATCTAGATTTGCCAATAAACACACAAATTATGAGCTGGATTAAGTAGTGGGAAAGCATTTATGAGCTGAAACATAAGAAAAGGCTCATTAATGAGCTGGCTCAAGTAGAACTTACAAAAAATTTCAACTCAACTTGTTTTGACCCCCCCCCCCCCCCCCCTCCCCCCCCCCCCCACCCTTTGCCTACATCAGACTCCCCTACTTGAAAAACTCATCACCCGATGAGTTGCCTTTTGCTTTCTTCTGAGGAGGCGAAGACGGTGCATCCAGTTCTTGAATTTTTGCTTCAAATTTCTTCTTGCTCTTTCTCCAACTGTCTTTGAAGATACTTCTTCCTTTTCTCGTATTTATCATCACATAAGAACATGTGATATTGAAGTTTGTATAATCTGTCTTGTAGTGGATCTGTTGAATCACCTTCTGTTGGAATCCATCTGTCCATCGGAAGAGGGACATCAAGATTTTCTGGATTGTTTTCTTCTTTGACTGAATCGATCTTTCTGTCTTTTTCCATTTTTTTCTAAAAAAAAAGACTCAACAAAACAAGACTCACAAACAAAACTTACACAATAACTACTATGACTTACCACGATTTACTTGACAAACCGACTCATAAACCCAGGACTTACTAACTTGCTCTGATACCAAATTGATGTAAGCAAAAATTTAGGAAGGGCCCCAAATTTTTGATTAAAAAAAGAAGACTCTTCCTAGATAATAAAAAGATACACCAAATTACCAAAATCTGATAAAATACGACAAAAACAAACTTTAATATTATAAAAGATGATTACAAGACGCTTACAACTCTGGACGCAAACAAACGACGCAATAAAGACAAACACCTAAAGAAGCTTTGCTTTGAGAAGAAGGATACAGATGGAATGAAACTTGCGGAGAGACGAAAGAGGTTAGAAGCCCGAGAAGAAAGAGGAGAAGCTCGCAAGCTTTCCTAGAGGAGAAGGAGAATGGAACAAGCTCGCAAGCTTTTCCACGATGAAAACCCGCAGGTTCTATCCAAAAATCATAATCATCACCTTAACCATCAAACTCTCTAAAACAGCCACATTAACCATCTATATAGGCACAAAAGAGGAATATAAACAGCCATAAACATTAATTAAAAGCTATTAAATTAGGGAATATGAAATGCCAACAGCCACCACACATAAATTCCCAAACGGCACAGCAAACAGAGAAGGAATATCACGGAACCAAGCAGAAAACAGCAAAACCGAACAGCCCAGCACATGGAACGAAGCAGCCAACCCGTGGAACCAAGCAGCAATTCATGGGAACCAAGCAGGGAACGGTGAAACCGAGCTGCTCAGCACAGGAATCAAGCAGGGAACCGAAAACCGAACAGCCATCCACAGAACCAAGGGGGGCAAAGGCACGGAATTTCTCCCAGCACAGGGAAATAAACAGCATATTCGAAAATCCAAGGGACATTGCACGGGAAAACAGCAAGCACAAGGAAAAGAAAAGACAAAGGGAAGGAGAAGAGGTTCTAGTGGAGAAATTAAAGAGACACAAGAAGAAACCAAAGGGGGAATGAATCTAGATTTGCCAATAAACACACAAATTATGAGCTGGATTAAGTAGTGGGAAAGCATTTATGAGCTGAAACATAAGAAGAGGCTCATTAATGAGCTGGCTCAAGTAGAACTTACAAAAAATTTCAACTCAACTTGTTTTGATATCTTCAAATGGGAGATAAGCGAGAGTGAACAAGTGGAGAGGGACTGAGATGAATGATCGATTGCGGTCTATAGAGAGAAAGAAAAAAGCATGGAGAAAGGGGAAGAGTGCAGGGGACGGGCATTACAGATGAAGCTACCCTCGACAGAGAGAGAAAGGAGGAGACAAAGAGGAAGAGGAAGAGGAAGAGGTAGAGGAAGAGGGAGAGGGAGATATTCAAGACAAGCAATTGAAGTTTTATATAAGACGATACTGAGCTTTATGAGATGACACATACATCCCCTTCAAATAGAGACATTGAGTAAGGTATTATGGTTATCTTTATTTGATTTTCTCTAGATATGAAATAAGATAATATCATTTTTCAATATCTATTATTTCATATTAATAAGCTTAATTTAATATTCTGATCGCAAAGAAATTGTGTCAGCACTTCAGAGCATTTTGGAAAACAAAAGGTAAACTTAAAAAAACGTTTGAATTTTCTTGTATAAATTGGGTTGGAAACCTAAGGTTAGTAATTACAATTATGTGAGGAAGAGAAAGAGGAAGTGCAAACCTAACGAAAGAAGATTGATAAAAGAATAACCAATGCATGTGAATTAAACAGAAATTAGAAAATTTATCTGATGAAATAGGAAATTCAAAATATGATTTTATGGAGGATAGTACTTTCTATATGCTAACACTTGATTAGTAAAAAAGGATTAGATTGCTTGGGGTGAAAATGAAGAGAATGAGATGACAAAGTAGTGGTTTAAAACTGGTGTATAAATGAATAGGTGATTACTTTTTTTTATTTTTGGCAATTTCAAATTCTTATTCCAAGCTTGACGCAATGAATGGGCACGTACTTTCATATGCTAATGTAACCATTAAATTATTATAAGGATGCGTCATTTCCTAGCAAAATATTTCATATTGTTAAAATATAGATGAAATGTATTTTATTTCAATCACATGAATTGTAAATTTTAAAAGTAGTTGTTTATATCAAAGGAGACCAAGGAAAGATTCATACCCATACAAAGTAGGAGGCACGAAGCTGGAAGCCTGGAACAATTAAAAGAATAAATATTTGTAAGTGGCAAGCCAAATTGTAGCAGCAAGGGCATTAACCTAGGCACCCACACTGGAGTCAGCATATGTGCCAACATCACATGGACACCATAAAACATCAAAAGCATGCCACTGGCACAATGCGGAGAGGGATCTGTGAGCAGGAGCAAAGGGTTGAATCAAACGAAAAGCGCACTGTGGGTATGAAGCAGAGCAAGTTGAATGCAAGCGCGGAGAGGGTGTAACGCCGCGCAAGTGAGCACGATAGAAAGTGAATTAATGTCCGACATGGAGAAAATAATGGAGGAAAATTCCAAGTATATTAGGATTAAAGTTAGAACTCAAATTAATAATTCAAGTTTTAATTCAAATTCTGATTTAAAATTCAAAAGGAGGATAAGTTTGAAAATTTTCGTGCAAGAAATTTAGAGAAGATTGTTGAGGGAATTATGAAGAATATTGTGGTGAAAAATATGGAGGATATGGATAAAATAGTTTAGCTTAAAAAGGGAAAGAAATAAATCAATGGATACAACCAAATTTCAAATTTGATTTTTCCACATTTCAAAACTTCCGAAATCATTTTTTTATTAAAATTCTTAATTTTATCCTTTTTTTTTTTTTGTTGGATTTTTTTTTTGGAGTTTTCTACAACTAAACGAATGAAATAGTGGAATGAGGTGGTCTCAATTTGAACCAAAGGAAAAAGGCTCTGGATGCAATAGCAATGAAAACCATTAATACAATAAAAAAACTATTACTGAAAAAAAAATTTGAAATCCTAAATGTGTAAGATCTCACAAACCTAAATTGTTGTGGGATAATTTTTTCAAATTCATGTGGATAACATATGTAGTGAGAGACCAAAGAGATTAAGAAGAGAAGAAAGTGATGTCATGATATCTTAAAATCTCAAGGTTGAAATACACATTAATTTCTTCATTAAAAAGACCATGGATCTAGGAACTTTGACCCAGATACCAAATTATGCTGAGTGGGGCAGTAGAAGCAGAGATAGTGTTAGACTTCTAATGCCTTTATTTGTTGAGAAGAAAAGAATCCGATGAAGAGAGAGAATTAGGCAAGTAAGAAGAAATAAGAGATTAAGAGGAAGTGATGGATAAATGCCTCAAAAGGAGAGAGGCAAAACTGTTAGAAACTTAAATGCCACCTTGGTTGATGGGAAGACGCAAAGCAATAAAAAAAAACATGAGAAAATTTTCAATAACAACTGATGCAAACAGAATACAACTATCAAACCCAACAAAGTAACAAAACAGCCAAGGGAAAAAAGTAAGTAATAACAAATGTACTGTCATAGAAGACATACCAAACCTCCTGTTGAACATTTATTGTCAATATTGGACGAGATAAGTAGATCCTCAACAGAATTGAAGTTCCTGAGAAAATTCCAAAGCTCAATTTATTAGCTTGAATAATGCTTTAATTAGAAAAACTCCTCATGTAAAAGTTACTGCAGTTCATATCTCCATTTTTTCTGCTTCCCCTTCATGTCACAATACAATTGACAGTCCTATCATTCTGGAAGAACAGTCCTGATGCTCTATAAATATTCATCATAGCGCTAGTCTCAAACAAAAATATCCTTTCATGGCAATATTACGATAGTTGTTAGTGAAACAAAGACAATCCTCGCAAACATCATAAGGGCAGTCACGTAGAGGTAGAAATATCAGCCACAGTTGAAGAAGGTTGAGAGGGTAATGATATATGTATGATAGATGATGTAGACATGACCAGAACCTGAAAGGCCGTGAGTCTGGGGACTTTATTGGCAAAAATGTGGAAAGGACAAAAGGGAAAATCTTCCAGCAATAGATGAAAAATGCTTGACAATCACAAAGGCTCGTAGTCTCAGACTCCTAAAAAGCTCCAAAAGATGAGACATCCACCTGTGTAAAATGGTCCATTCTCCAAGCCATATGCTCTTTATGTAATAACTTAAAATATACAATAAGATCAATGATTTTAAACAAAAATATACCAAACAACCTAGTAGATAAATTCAATTGCCCTTTTATAAATGTCAGACTATAGAACTACAACTATGGTTAAGAAATGGATTGTGTATCATCTCCTTCACCAAAAAGAACTACTACTATGATGAAGTCAAAATCATCGAAAGCATTCTATGCATAGCAAGAAGAATGCTCACAAAATTTCATTTGATTTTACTGCTAATTTATGAATCGTCATCTCATTCTTTGAACCTCACTCTGGTGATTTTTTTATGATAAACTCATTAGGAAAAGAAAATATCAATACAGTGATATAGGCAAGCTTTGGGCTGCTTGCTGCCTCTTAGTTTGGGCCTTTGCTGCTCTCGGGTTGGACTTTGGCTGCTTTGATTTTGAGCTAAAATGATGAGATCTTCTTGGGTTTTAGCTCATTAATGCTTGATCTAATGTTAGCTCATTAATATGAGGAGCTATTGCACTTGAAAGCTCATTATGTAGAGTTAAATCTTGTTTCTTCCCCTTCTTGTGTCTCCTTAGTTTCTTCCTTATGAATAATGGTTGTGGGCTGGTTGCCTTTTCGGTTTTCTCCCTGGCTGCTTTCCCGTGACTTCCTCTGTCCCGTTTCCTGTGTTGGCTCTTCGGGTCCCTCCCTGGATGTGTTCCCGTGGTTCCCTGGCTGTGTCTCGTGGCTTCTCTTCCCAGTTCTTGGGCTGATTTTTTGTTGTTGTTTTGTGGTGTTTATTGCCCTTCCTCTTCCCCTTAGCTGATTGGTTTAAATAAATGTTTATGTGGCTATTTGGCTGCCCTTTTATCCTATAAATATGTGATGTTTAGAGAGTTTTTAATAAGATATTATGGTGATGATTTTTGGAAGAAAACATGTGGTTTTTGTTTGATAGCTTGTGAGCTATGTATCCCCTTCTTCTTCTTCTTCTAGGATAACTTGCGAGTTATGCCTTCTTCGTCTCGGCTTCTAATTTTCTTCTTCTCTCCGCAAGTTTGACGTCACTTGTATCCTTCTTCTCAAAGCAATGGAAGAAATGCAATTTTAGGAAGTCGTATGTGTTGTTTTATTTTTATTTAATAAGTTTGTAAGCGTCCTTTGTTGTAAGTGTCTTTATATGATATAAAAGGTGTTTTTTTGGGAATTTTGTGTCGTTTCTATTTCCTAGGAAGGTCTAGTTTTTGCTGGCAAAAATTTGGGGCTTTTTCCCAAATTTTTGCTTGCATCATACAAGATACAAGATAGTGTAGGAAAAAAATGTCCCAAAAGTAAAAAACCAAAACAAAAATAAAAACTAAGTTAACAATAGGCTGCGAACAAAAGTTAAATGTCAGAAGTTCTATTATTTTTTTTCATTCCAATTTACCCAATGAATAGCTAAGAAGAATAAAGACCGTGACTTCAAAGTTTTCCTTGATATGCATATGCCTCCACTTAGTGAGCAAAGAAATATGGGGGATTTACATACATAGCACCCAAAACTATCATATTTACATATTTAACACAAACTTCATTATATATAAAATACAACACTCCATTAACAAAATTCTCAACATGCATCAGGTTGCAACACCACACAACCACACTTTCTTCATCTCTGCCTACCCCAGTTGCTGCTATCATTGGCACCGCTAGACTTCCCTCCATCTTTCCCTTATCTCCTTCCTATTTCGCCTCCACCCCCTCAAAGATATGTCACTTCCCTTCCTCCTCTCCCTCTTCATCTTCCTTCTCCTACACTACAGGAAAAACTGGTAGTTCCGACAAACTTTCAGACGGATAGACGGCCGCCGGAAATATCAGCGGTATTTTTGACGGAAGCTATCCGCCGGGGTTTTCGGGGACAATCTATCGAGTAATTCGCTAGTTTACTTAAAGCCGGCGAAATGTATCGGAGGAAATTTCTCTGAAACAATTCCGGCAGCTATGCTGGCGAAATATTAATCGGCTTACTTAAATGTGTCGAATTAGTTCCGGCGGAAGTTCCGCCAGAAATGCTGCCGGAGAAAACCCTATTTCGGACCCGACCCATCTTCCCTCCAATTACGCGATCTTCTGCCTCACGAGATTTCTCCTCCCATTCTCGCACTCATGAAAATCGTCTCCCGTGGGTTCGTTGTCATTCGTTGTTCGTTCACCGCCGATGACCGTTCCCGCTCAATCATCATCAATGCTCCGCTCTCGTGTTTATCAAAACATCTAGTGTGTGGTAAGTTGTGTAGATGCTATAGTATTTATTAATCTGGTTTTTCGTTTTGATTTTAAGAAGATGTTTAATTTTTATTCTATGAGTGCTTTGAATTTAAGTGGTTATGGTTATAAATAACTCTGAGTGAACAGTATCACCCTAACATGAACAATGTCATTTAAAGTGTTCTAAGATAGTGAGATGTACATGTCATATCAAAGTTGTATTTTATGGCTTTTATTAATTGGAAGATTTTAAAATTAATGAAAAATAGTTTTAGAGAATATTCAAACTTACTCAATTTTTAGAACAATAACGGATTGAGCCAAACTTGTCCAATAAATCTTTCTAATAAAAGCTTGTTTATAAACTCATTAATTTTTTTAATAAACCACTTGGGGTGAGTGTCATGTCCCTCAATCTTTCTAAGAAGCTGAACTTCTTCTTCTCAGTCTGCCACTCAAAGCTAGCCAAGCCCGCCTTTACCTACTCCTCCAGCTAGTGATCCTCAGTTTTACTCTCCAGACCCCCATTTTCCTTCACCAGACCCCCGATTTCCTTCATCAGACCCCACGCACAGTACTCCCTTCTACTTGGCCTTACTACCCCCCACAACATTCTCATGGAGTCCCTCCCACTTATCCATATCCACCATATGTCCCTCCATTCTACCACCCACCACCCCCTCAGCCCTCTACAGGTGGACCTTCCACCCTGATGGTCCACCCTGATTGAATCAGAGTAGACGTCAAATGGGCGCATATTGATTGCACCTGAGAGTGACATGTATGTACATATTATATTCTTAATACTACTAAGATAATTTGAGAAATATTTTTTTCACCTAACACATTTTTTGCTAGTTTTATCCGTCGAAGCAACTAACGCATAAGATATGGGACATCATACAGAGCAGGTTTGATGCTCCTTATATTTCTTGAAAGAAAATCCCAAAGGAAGTGTACAACTTATGTTTCAAGGAGTTTAAAGTTAGTTATTAGCAAAACTATTCTTTTTTAATTAAGCTAACAAAAATATTTTATATTTTATCTTTTTATATGCAAAAAGATTTTTACTAGTTACCCGAGCACAATGATAAGATTAGAAAAAATTTTGAGAGTGTATAGATTGAGCTTACTAATGCTTGGGGCAGCCCAGATTATATCAGGAGGAGGGACCAGAATAGACAGAACTGAGCTTTTGACGTTAGGGGCATGGGTAGTTCACTTCATATTAGGGGCTCAATTCCACACATTGAGCATTCACGACGTCTGATAAAAATTTTAACAAATTTTAATAATTTTTTTAGTTATGAATGCTAATGTAAGTATATTTTAGAAAGTGTTATTAGGTAGAGGATTGATATGTTGTTGAGTTGCATAGTCATACCCACAAACAACAGGAGGACCAGCAATGGCTGGATGAGCGAACAAGGTGAACCTACGTGAGTATATAAGTTTAAAATTTTATGTGTCATGTGTAAATTGTTTAATCTTATAATAACTTTTATAGGAAGAGTATATACGGCTTCGAGAGAGCCAGGCTGGAGCAGGTGAGAGTTCCTCTAGGAGATCTGCAGATTATTCTGACTACCGCACTTGGTCTCAAGCGGTAAGTGGAATGCAAAAAAGTACAGATTTATAGATTAGGCTCGCAAGCCTACGCATACGAAGGGCAGACCTCTGGTGGCTCCAGCTTCTCAACAAGCAGCCATAAGACTTTGTATAGCCAACATGTGGCTACCCTTACAGCAGAGCTAGATCGAGTCAAAAAATCACAAGCTAACATGTAAATGCAAATGCAGATGCAGCAAAGTCAGATAGTGGATGAGTTGCAGAAAATGAAGGAGCGGTTTAGTGGAAAGCAACCAGCATCAGTAGAGGAAGAGAATGACGAAACATATTCTAATTAGATTGAGTTTTTACTGGACGTGTTATTACTATGTGTTTGTAGATTTTATGTTGTGTTTTTATTGTATAATGAACTGGATGCTTATTTTAGAACTATTTGGTAATTGCATGATATTTTCTTCTGATCATATGTCTTATTACTTTAGCCTCAGTGTTTCTATTCAAAATAAAAAATCAAAACTTAAAATATTTGAAATTATCTAGTTTTCTTTTTTTTATGAAAACGAATCAATTTTTTTCGAAAATAAATAAATTTTAAAAAAATATCATTTTTAATATTTTCTAATTAAATCTTCTTAGGTCTATCTTTACCTTTCTTAACAAAGGCCAAGTCTAATACATCTACTGATCTACTCTCCTAACAGGGTCATTAGAAGGCATTAGAAGGCCGACATTTTATGTGATCAAACCATCTAAGACGACTCTCACTAATCTTATCTGCCACTGAAGATACTCCAACCTTTTCATGTATATACCCCTTTTGCATTCTATATCTAAGTGTAAATCCATTCATCCAACAGAGCATCCGCATCTCTATAATACTTATTTTATGCTTTTCTTTTAATAGAAAACATTCTACGTCATAAAGCATTGCAGCTCTGACCATCATCTTATAAAATTTTCACACAAAAATATAAAAAATAAAATCAAATAAAAAGTTGTCTCAACAACGCCAAGTAATTATATCAAACATTGGCAGCACTAAACAACATATATTATGATTATTCCAATCAATGAAAAATAAATAAACATATATTGAAATGTAATGAAGAATCTCTTAGATTCAAACAGGTGTTAAATAGCATTAATAGAACACAAAAGATAGAATCATAATGTAATGAAAATTGAAGAACTTCAAGGAGCATAGGATTATTTGTGCTACCTGATAATACTTGATGACCGCATTGCTTTAAGCGTGGTGATAAAAATACCAAACATGATTTCAGTAGCAACAGATAAAACCTCCATAAGATGTGTCTTTACCTATCAAATAGGATATAAAATAAGCATTGTACTAGTACATGAATTTCTAGCTAAACAACTTAGGTAAAGGGACCTCTCAAACTACATAAAGGGCTTTCTAATTAGACCCGGCAAAATATAAGGATAGAGAATGAGAAAGTAACAAGCATTGATGGTAAAAAACAACCTATTTCTTTTTATCAATTGTCTAAACAGTAACAATATAGGTTTTAATTCTGATGACTCCAATTCCCAATTTACAAAATCATGAAAAAGAAAACATTATAGAGGTAAATCATAAATTATAATTTCTTCATTTTTTTTTTTTCAGTTGGATGACTTTCCTAGTTTCCTTCTATGTTTTATATAAATACAAGGAAAACTTATTTAATTTATATTCTCCTCTAGTCACTTCTAGACTTCTTCCGTCTTTAAAAAAAGTTTCTAAGTTTAAGTCTACTTCTGGCTATGATAATCTCCATTTGGATGTATAAATAATAAAAAAATTTCTTCAGCATTTGAACGTCATGGCTTTCTTAATTTCTGGTCATTTCTACAATGCAACGTTCTAAGCGCTTGTATTGAAATAATTTCCTCCAAAGAATGAATTATGGATCGCTGAAGTGTGGTAGCCTTTGAGTTTCCAAAACTGGACATTACAAGGATATTGCAAACCCAAGTATACAAAAATTACCAATGAGAAGAAATTGATTTTGGCTAGTTTTACCTTCGAAGAGGAAAACACGGTCTGCAAATGGGGTATCTCCAGTAGAGGTTTTGCAATCCACCAAAAGCACAAGAAGAGATTACAAACAATAAGGTACCAGTTTTCAAATTTTGAAACAAGCACAATGATAGCCTATGGAAAAGCAAAAAAAAAATGTCAGCGTTAAAAATAAAAAACATTAAGTACCATCAATTATTTTAAAATAATTTAATCATAATGTAAAAAACAATGATGATTGGAATTTGGACAACCTCTGCAAGTTCATTCAAAGACAAGATTTACTCCTGTCTTTAACCATTCAAAACCATCACTCATTAACAATGCATGCAGTGAATCCTAAATCATTTGAAAGACTACAGGTCGAAAGTTAAATCATTTGCAATTGAAAGCTTCCCATGAGAAAACTTGAATGCATCAATTAATGACCAAGTGATCTTGAAGTTTTTTAAATTGTGCATGACCCTAGTTTAAACGATGTTCAAGTGAAACGATGGTCTTCATTTTAGATTTTTATTTATGTTATCACTATAAGGACAGAAAATCCATACTATTTGTATTCTATTACTGAGGAGTATTTACAGATTGCACTGTGATTCGAAACTATCTACAAGAAGAGAATGTTGTAATAAGAATTCAAAATTGAAAGAGCAAGCCTTCAGGGAATTTGCTATGACTGGCTGCAGGATGGGGCGGGGCTGGTTCTTGTGGAGTTTGATCTTAAGATTTAAGCAACTTCAGTTGATGATAATCACACCTCATTAGACTCATCAATGCTACCATCAGGCATCCTGCTCATTCAGAAGACCCACTTACAACTGATTGTATGGTGTCCTGGAGGCAAACACCAAGAAACCATATTTTGATAACTATGAAAGCATACAATCAAGTTGGCATAGCCTCGTGCCACTAAGTGGATTTGATTGCCTAGGAGTAGCAAATAGGCTAAGATTCATCTAAGGTGGGAGATAAGGGAGTATCATCCAAGGTAGAAGGCAAAAGGTGCAAAGGAGACTCGGAAATTTTAGGTTTGAGAGCACTTATTTGGAAGCGTGTGAACTAATTCTGGATGAACTAGTTATATTTGGCATACGATGGGGCCATAGTGGTTTGATGGGTAGATTTTATGCACTAGAAGTTGGTTTAGTGGATTACGAGATGAGCGAACAAGGAATGGCATAGTCATCTCTAAGTTAGGAAAGGGTTTATGCGAGTCAATTATAAAATAGGAGAGGGTTGATGTGAGAGTGATATAGAGTTGGACTCAAATCCAGACATGCAAGGTGAGGAAAGGTGACTTAGAATGAAGGATGGGTTCTTATGGCAAGAAACTCGAAGCACAAAAATCAAATATGGTAAGCGCTTTTATGGATAACATTGGCAATGTATGCAGCATAATACCTGATGATGGATTAAAAAACAACAAGACTGATCTTGAAAATGATGCTTTAGAGTAAGAAAACTAATACCAATTAAAGACGATATTGTGCGATGTAGAATGAGGTTGCAACCTATGCACCGACACTTCTCATCAATGAGGTATGTAGTGTCCGACATATATCGGACATGGCATTTGTCTGACACACCTCCGATACCGTATAGGACATGCCAAAAACATCTTCAATTAAAAAAAATATTAAAAAAATGGACACACGTGTCTTAAATATTTTATGAATTTTTTTAATATAATTCCTTACATTTCAAATTTTTTATTTATTAAAAAAGAAAACTTATTTTTTTATTTCCTATCAACAACCCCAAATCAATTGCCCACACTCAATACCCAATTCCATGAACATACCATTTTCATTTATCAGCATATCGAAGCTAGGGTTTACAACAATGTCCGATGTCGTCGCAACATCGACGTTCAACGCCGTCAAAAAATCAATGTTTCAAAACCATCTGAACATCAAAGTTTGATACCAGCAATTTCTACCTCCATAATCACACTGCAACAGCATCTCGACATCTCATCTTTGACCAACATCACCTCAACATAGACGACTGACATTGTCCCAACATCGACACTTAATGCCCGACTCTTAATAACATTATTGTCTTCCCTCTCAACACTTGAAACACGACATCGACGCCCAACTCTCAACGTCCTAATATTAATCATTTTAAACACAAATCCTAATGAAGTCCAAGAACACTCTCAATTAAGAAGTCAGTACTTGTATTCAAATTAGGAATGATTGATGTATGTCTAAAAAGTGAAAGTAAAAATGATAAAATGTAAAAAAAAAAAAAAATGCATACTAAACTATCAAGTGGGTATGACGCCCCTAGTCAAGATTCAATAATTTCATCATCCCAAAATGATCAGCGCCCTTAATCTACTTAGTCATGTGGCGACCAGTGGATACTTGTTAGCCATAGGTTACCTCATCTAAGAAGACCTCGTAGACCAAGGGTGAGGACCTAGTCTTACATTGACAGATGGAAATTGCACTCCCATAACAAATAATGTATAAATCCATATTAGGCTTAAAATACTGCATATTGATACTTGCCAAGACAGACAAGGCTACATAGGCCCTAAGGTTGATTAGAAAAGAAGGGTATTTCCTCCATGTGACAGAGACAATACCTGAGACGAGGCAAATAACTCAATCGTGTATGATCGAGAATGCCCAAATATCATCTCAATGTGGTAGAGAAGATAGGATGAATGAGAAAAATATGAATATCTCTTCAATGCGATAGAGATGATGAGACAGATATGGACACCTCATCAATGTGGTGGAGAAGACAACCAAGAAGGGGTACTTATAGTTCAATTGTGTGTGATCGAACAAGCCTAGACATTTCCTCTCTGTGGCAGTAAAGATATCTAAAATGGGAGTTTCATCTTGGTTGTGTGTGACCAAAAGGTTCAATGTTTTCTCAATGTGATAGAGAAGACATCAAAAGAGTGATAGAAACTCTGAGTATCCTGATATGGCAGGAGCAGCAGGAGAGGGGGGCGGCCCGGACCAACCCAGTCAGCCGGCCTAACAAGAGCCGAACGAGCCTAGGGATTCCCCCCCCCCCCCAAGCTGTAATTCATTTTAGCTTATAAGCATGAGTGCATTTAACTTTGAGCATAATTTCATATATCCTAAGAATATTATTCCCTTCCTTCTAGTCATGTCATATTATATATATATATATATAATGGGTTTATATAAAGTAGTATTCTTTTATTTGAAAAATATTCATGCTCCATATAATTAATTTTCTATTTTACTATCTTAAAATGCAATATAGAAATTATTGATATTAATCTATTATAATATGAACAATTTGGGCATCTAAATTGATTCTTTTGAAAGAGATTGGATCGTTGATCAAGTATGATGAAGAAAAATATGGCTTCCCTTGCTATAAATACTACTTCTACATAACTTTTTTAAATCAAATCCAAGATTTGAAATTTTAAAATAAACATTGAGGCTTTTCCAGTCTATGAGTAAAGGCTCAGCTACAAAATCAAATCATTAGATTAATAACAAATATGAATTAATAAGTAACATACTAACAATATATTACTATCATAACAAGTCAAATTAAGAACATAGAATTAGAATCCCCACTCTCATGTAGCCGAGCCCACGTACTGAGACAAAGGTTTGATGTTATTGTTGTTGTAGTAGTGAGTTGTTACCTCTTCTCCCTCATCCTCAGTTGTGGTTATGTGTTAGTGATGTCTAATGCAAGTGCAATGTGATTATTATATATATATGATAACTACGCATAACATTTGAGCAACTTACCCATGAAAATAATTGAGAAACTTTATAAAGCCACTCATGATACTCAGCTCTGTCACCCTTATAGCTGCCCTCAATAAGCAAAAAAATATTATAGAAGCAAAGGCAAGCTCCAACAGCAGGAACCACATGCAACGACATCTTCTCCACAGCACCAAGCTTCCAATTCTACAAAAAGGAACTTCCACAAACGTGATTATAGCAACTAACAAACTAAATCACGGGGAGTACCAAAACAGATTTTCACAACTACTAAATTCATAGAGCAAAAAATAACGATACAGAAAACATTCTACCAGTATTTTATAAAACGCTTTCCTTATCAACTAGGAACTTAAACTCACCGTTATAGATGGCTCGGCTCGGCCAGTATTCCTCTTAGCCAATGCAAGCGCAATAACCACAGATATACCAAGCACATTAGCTCCAAAGCCTAAAACTGTTTCACAGCATTAAGGGAAAACATAAAACGAATAAAAAAAAAAAACAAATAGAACTCAAACCACTTTGCAATCATTTATGAATGTAGAAAAACCCATAAAGGATATAAATTCTCAAAGCAGGGAGACATGCCAGTTTCATTCCAAACCTGCAAGCACAAAATATCCATCAAAATTCAACTTGTTCACATCTTCGATAATAACATTAACCGCACTTATCCAGAGTAAGAGAAGGATAAATACAAAAAAAAAAAAGAAAGAAAGCGTAAAAATAATAAGAAAAATGGCATTTGTTGGAGTGAAGGTGACAAACATAATGGAGAGAACTAACATATGGCGAATTAGGGCAGAGGAGATCCATGAACAAGCGGACGACGAAAACTCGAAAAGGAACAGAACTAATGAAGGCGATGAACGAAAAGAGAGTGATAGTAAAAGAGGGTTTAAGAGTTTTTTTATACTTTTTTATTATTTTTAATTAATTTTTATATATAATATTATCCTAAAAAAATTAATAATTTTGAATATATTTTATAAAATTTATGTCATAAAATTCTAATAGTTTTTCTAAAAAATTAGCAAATTTATTTCAAATATTTATAATAAGATTTTAATTATATTTTAAATATATTGCCTAACTCAATGCAAATCAAATTATTTTTTGTTGCATTTTGAAATATTCACAGCGGAAGAGAAAAATAAAGTTTACCGTCTTAGCTTTGTACTAAAATCCAACACGCATACAGATAAAAGAATATTGTGCAATATTCAAAAGGGACACTAAATTTTTTACGCAAAAAAATCCTAAAAAGGTAAAAAATCTCGGGGCCTGACTCATTTTGAATGAATTCACTAATATTTGTTGTTGATTACAGATGAAGCCATTTTTTTAGAAGAAGATCTTGTCTTGATGTATGCACTATATATAGAGCACAGTACATAGTCAGAGAATAACATGACAGTTGTTCTTAAGAAAGTATGACATATTCATTTGGTCAGCAGGATCGTTGTCAAAGAATGGCGGTGGACGAAAGGAACATGGTCGATACACGACGAGCAACATTGGTCGAAAGAATTGTAGTCAGCGAGCAACGGTGAGGAAGGTATATAGTTGACAGATAAAGATGGCTGGAAGGACCGTTTGTCGGATAATGGTGGTTGGAGAAACATAGTATAAAGATGGTGGTCAAAGAGAACCTAATTGACAGGCGACATAAATTAGAAAGTTTGTAGTCGAATGACGGTGTTTGGGAGAATTATACTCAGGAGACGGTGGTTGGGGGAGACCATCATATGGAGATAGTGGTCTGAGAGACAGTAGTCAGTAGGCGACAGAAGTCGGAAAGACCATAGTTGGGGTGGCGGTGGTTGAGAGGACTGTAGCTGACGGGCAATGGAGGTCGAAAAAGGCCTTTGTCTAGTAACGATAGTTGGAAGGACCATAGTTGATGGGAGACAGATGTTAAAAAGATCGTAGTCTGATGACAGTAATCGAAATGACCGTAGTCTGTGAGCGATGGAGGTCATAAAATTTTTAGTTGGTGATGGTGGTCAAAAGAATTGTAGTTGACGGACGATAAAGATTTAAAGAGCTGTTGTCTAGTGACAAAGGTCGAAAGGATGATATTCGACTGGTGATGGCAGTTTGAAAGATATTGCCTGCCGATGGAGGTCGGAATGACCATAATTGATAGACGACGGTGGTAATAAAGACATTTGTCAAGTGTCAGAGGATGTAAGAACTAC
The DNA here is from genome assembly GCF_001605985.2 of Dendrobium catenatum. NCBI lineage: Eukaryota > Viridiplantae > Streptophyta > Magnoliopsida > Asparagales > Orchidaceae > Dendrobium > Dendrobium catenatum. The sequence continues at coordinate 506,951 of NW_021319091.1, forward strand.
AATTGGTAGTTGACAAATTTTGAAGGAAATCCGATGATAATTGGTAGCCTGGAGTAAGTACGGCAATAATTAGTGGTTAGACAGAAGTCCGATGAAAGTCTAGCGACGATCGGTACCCGGGCAGAAGTTTGGAAAAAATCCGGTGATAGTCTATGGTGGGGCAGTGGTAGAGGAGCTGCTTGGTAGCAAGAGAGATCTCCGATGTATCTTCCTCTCCTCTCTTCTTTTCCTTCATTTCTTCCCCTCAATGAAGAATGAATGGTTCTATTTATAATTTTGGGACTGGCATGCCCACTAAATAGAGATAAATATCAAGGGCACGTTGGGAGTGGTTCGAATGGACTGTCAATATTGATTCCCTTGATCATAGATCATTTATTAAGTATTTGAGTACCTTAATGATGTTATAATTCAATGATCTTGAGCTCCTTTGATTCATGTTGTATGCTCGATTTGGCTATAAGCATGCAACATTTAGAAATCATTTGATCATTAAATTTATAATTTGAACCTTGCATATGTGCTTTAGGTGCTCGATTTGGACCCATTTGGGCTCAAATGGGGTCGAATTTGGTGTTGCTGGGTTCGTCTTTTTCGAGATGTTCAATTCGAATATAAGTTTGCTGAAAATCGGAGTTCAGATTGTTCAATATTTAATTTCGAAAGTTTCCAACTTAATTTTGTCTCGAGATTCATGCCCGATCAAAATAAAATTATGATGATGTATCATTATTTTTAAATTAATGAGCATAAATTAAGAAAAAAAATTTCAAATTTATATAATATGAAAAAAAAATCTCCCCTAGAATCATTTAGATCAATTAAGATAAATTCATACAAATATTACATATACATGCCTCGAACATAAAACCTTTTAATTAATAGTTGAAGCTCCCAACTAACCTATCAAAATCAACTATATTATTCTCTCCTTCCACCAAGTTAAGAATCATTTCACAATGAACAAATTATTAGATTTATCCTTAAAATCATTAAAATTAATTAAAAATTAATAACATATTAATTCATTAATTAATTATAAAATATTTAATTTATGCTCAAATTTATAGTATATCGATGATAAATAAATTTGATAATTCAAGTTCGAGGGAATAATTGTAGATTATTTTGATTATTTTTATTGTACACGTGGCAGAATAATATATGACTGTTCCAGCACCATGGCGGCTTCTCGTCACAAAATTTCTATTTGGGCAGCATAAACATTTAATTAACTATACGCAATCTAAACCGTACATTTAAAAACGAGTGGATCTGATGTACTCAATCTTAGCAGATAGTGGGTTTTCATTGATGGAGTTGTAGGGCTTGTACAACGCCTATTGGAGAAGATCTAAATCTTTTTTTGGGTAACGTGCCGTTCATTTACTGATGACGGCCGACATCAGTTGTCTTGCTGTTTCTCTTTTTTTAATTCTTAAACCTTTTTTTAATAAAAAAAACAATAAACTATTTTTAGTTATCCTTAATTTTTTAAATTCACTTATAATAAATTAATTTATTTATTTTGTCTTTTAAGTTTATTTTCTTAAACTTATTCATTAATAAAAACTTATATGATTAATTATCTCTCTTGTGATAACTAGAACTCTCAATAAAAGATAGTTTTGAAAACTTTTTTTAATAAACTTGTACTACAATAACTAGCTGGCTGTGAAAAGTATAGGGTTTGTTTTGAACATAATGACAAATTCAATGAAAATAATTGATTTTGACTCGTTTGGTACAGCTTTCATGCAGCCTATTAAAGCAGTTTTTTAGTACAAAAATTTTGATTTAAAAAGCAGTATGAAAAACGTCCCAAACGAAGCCTTCATCATCCTAGGCTGCAATCAACTATACTTTATTTAGTTAGTAAAGATAGTTTACATGAAATAATCGAAAGATTATTATTCATAATCATGGTTTCATTATTTAAGGAGACTTTACAAATAAGGAGTGAAAGTTGGCTAATAATTCAAGCAAACTCACGTTGGTACAAGGTTTTTGTTTGATTTGTTGTTTAAGCAAATCCAAAATGCAAATGCATCCATTAGGGAATAAATTAAGATTTGTGTTTAATCATAATGTAACAATATTATTACTATTGTGTAATAGAATCATAGTGTGTATTGCGATATTATACCAGAGTTGGACATCAATAGTTCAAGTGGTCCGACATTGATGGTTTGATGGGAGGGGTGTCAATTTTTGACACGACCTGAATCCGACCCTGAAAAATTCAGGTTCGGGTCAACCCGAACCCGAAACGGGTCGGGTTCGGGTTCAACAAATCAAACTGTTTTAAAAATCGGGTCGGATTCAGGTTGACCCAACAACCCGAAATTGACACGAAAACTCATATTTCACCAAAAAACCCGAGATTGACCCGTTTTGACCCGAAAATCGAACATTGACCTGATTTTTGACCCGAAAATTAACAATTTTGGGCCAACCCCAGGTCATTCATGTCGGGTCAAGTTGACCAGGACCCAAATCGGGTCTGGTTCGGGTCCGAAAACCTGACCCGTTTTTAAAAACAGGTCGGATTCGGTTTGACCCGAATAATGCTGGGTCAATTCCAAATTCAATCCGAACCCAACCCGTTGACCCGAATTGACACCCCTATCTAATGCTGGTCCAACGATCAGGCGATAGTATACGAATAGCGATTAGAAGGTGGCCTAACGAGGGTTGTTGTGCAGTCATACACTAATAGCAATCGCAAGGTGGTCCGGCGATAGTGGTGGCATGATGACAATGATGTTGCTGATGTTGAGCAATAGCATACTTCAAGCAATTAAGCTCTTTTGAATCTCACATTTACCTCAAGCAAACCAAATTTAATAAAACCCTAAACAATCTAATAAAATACTTTAAATATTCCAAATATTTTGAATAATAGCTTAATAATTTTCACAAAAATTTCTATGCCAATTCCATCATTATATTACTTAAATTTTACTAATCAAAATCTAATCATACTTATTATTCAATTAAATATATAATTGTTTAAACTTTCTATTAAAATCATTACACAATATTCACAGAGACAAAGCAGCAAAGTAGAAACTATCAAAGAACAAGGCAATGTTCAGAATTATGTATAAAATGATTGACTGATCCTCAAATGAAGAATAATAACTGTTAGGATGAAGCCGCAGAGAGTATTTTGGCAGCCTTATTCATGAAGCTTAAGGATTAATAGTAAACTGTTAGCATTTTTAAAATCAGATATGTAATTGGAGGGGAAAAAATTAGCTCTGCTGCTCTTCATATGATCATTGAATCAATCATAGAACATTGAAACCTTCAGCTCGAAGGCATTGTTTGTGTGCTTCGATCCACTTTGTGCAGGCTGATTCGCCGTGCTCGATGATGCATTCATCTCTCAGCTTCCTAGTTTCAGGGCAAGCGCAGCAGATGTTCTTCTTTGGCTTTGGATTTGAATCTGGTTCTGTTGTAAGTGCAGTCTGGCTGATTGCTGGGGTTCCAGGCATCTTGGAATTTACAGTATAGACTGAAAAATAATCAAATGCCTGCAAAGAAAGGCAAGAATTATGAAAGAACGGTGTTAATTACAGTGCCGCAAGAAAGTCTCCGACTTGGCTTGATTTGAAGGAATTGAGGAGAAATTAATTATTAACAATTTGTTCGATTGAGTGGAAATTGAGTGCCTTCTAAAGCAGCTTTTTACAACAACAACAACATTATCAAACATTTGTCCCACTACATAGGGTTGGGTACATAAATCCTTTTTCTCTATTGTGTCCTGTTAGAAGTCAAATTCTCGTTTAAATCTAAAAAAAGAATAATCATTTCTAATATTTTCTAACTAAGTCTTTTTTAGGTTTACCTCTACCTTTCTTAACATAAGTCAAATCTAATACCTCTACTTTTCTAACCGGGTCATCGGAAGGCCGACGTTTTAAAGTACAAAAATTTTTACTTAAAAAAATTTTTATACTTAAAAGCTCTTTTAGAAAGTAGCAAGAAAGCCGTCCCAAAAGAAGCCTTAGTTTGAAGGGATAACAAATAAATTGAAGACTGAACAGAGCCTAATGTTATTCAAACTATGAATTAACTTCACAGCTTTCCACTGATTTTAAGAAGTGAATCATAAAGAGAAATATAAATATGTTAATTGCCTTGGTAAATCAATCTCATTCAAACAAAATAATTATGAAGTAACTAATATTTCTTTCACCTTGATTTCTCCAAATCTGCTTAAACGATGAAGGTTTGGAGTTGAATTTAGGCTTCGTTTGGGACGGCTTTTTTACTGCTTCTTAAAGCAGCTTTCAAGTACAAAATATTTAACTTTTGTACTAAAAAACTATTTTAAGAAGTAATAAGAAAGCCGTCCCAAACGAAGCCTTAGAGACAAAGCAAATTAGTAAACAAAAGCTAGGGCTATATGTTGAATATTGTTTTCTATGACAACAATAACAAAATGTAACATAAGATTTTCCAAAAGCAAATAAGATAAAAATCATTACCAAACAAGCATAGATAGTTATAAGCACATGATGCATCAATGAATTATTTGCGGGCAGTAAAAATTTTTGCTTCTCTTTTTTTCTTTTTAACAATTTTTTTTTTATCCCTGGAAGTTGCCCTAGTAGATTTGATGGTAATGAACATATGATGCATCAAGAAACTAGTCGCAGGCAAGCATCAAAGAGTCAATTTCAACTTGAATGCCATAGCATAAGATGCCTTCCAAGCATTAGAAGAAATTAGCAAATCCCCCCCCTCCCTTGGTAATCAAAGTTCTCACAACCCTTTATAGTTGACGCAGATGCTTCATGGCTCGGCCTTGGAGTAATTCTTAGCCAAAAATGGTAAGCCCATTGCTTTTTACAGCAAGAAATTAATGCTTCGTTTAGGATGACTTTTTGACTGCTTTTTAAAGCAACTTTATAATACAATAATTAAAATTTTTTAACTAGAGAACTGCTTTAAAAAGCAATAAAGAAGCTGTCCCAATTAAAATCTAACTCTTCACATGCAACAAGCTTCCACCCATATCCATGAAATGTATGCTATCACCAAAGCGATCCCAAAAGTAGCATCAATATTGGATGGGATCTACGTTCAAAATTCGAACGGATCAAAAGAGCATTAGTGAATTAATGACCCAAGTTGTTCAAACACTAGAACAACATCACTTCTTGATTAGATTGTTGGGATATGACCATTGAATAGAATACAACTGGGTAAGTCCCATACAATGGCAAATGTTCTTTCCCGTTTTAATGAAGGACTCTATGATCAAAACTCAAGTGCCTCCTTATTAACTATCATTCCCATACCCATCAAATTCTCAACTTTTACAGCAACCGGTAGAAGATTCTCAGTTCTCACCAAGCCAACACTGATTCGACTAAAAAAAAAACTAGAAGTCTCTTGTGGTTCAACCAAAGTTCTAATTTTATGATGGCTTGCTTTGCAAATTCGGTAGCACAGTGCTAGCTCCCTCCTCTCTCCTTCAACAAGACCTGCACTAGAATCATGCAAGTGCAAACAAAGGCCATGGCAGCATAGACAAAACTCTGCACTGTCTCCTAAATTTTTTTATTTTGGCCCCACATGAAGAAAGATGTGCACGAGTTTACAAGTTATCATTGGAAAGATGGTTCTCCTCAAGCTTCGACCTTATCATCAAACTTAGCAACAACCGAAAATCATACAAGCTTACAGATTGATATTTTGGACCTTTTAAAATCCTTGAGCGAATTGACCAAGTTGCATGCATATTGGATTTACCACCACAATCTCATATACATTCGGTTTTCCATGTAGCCCTTTCTCAAGCCGTTCAAGCAAAACAGATCCCTTCATTCAATTCCATTGTGGAAAGATAATTGGTTCAACAATCCTGTCTTGCAGCCTGAAAGCATTTTGGACTCCTACAAGCTATTCCATGGTGGTACTCCACTTTGACAACACCTACAATGGCAAACTCTACCAACAGCAGAAGCTACATGGATTGATGAAACCGAAATCCAAAGGGACTATCCAAATCTTCACCTTGGGGACAAGAATGTTCTCCTGAAGGTAACCAATGGCCACCTCGTTGCCCTGACCAAAACCAGATTGATGGGCTCCCATCCCACTTGGCTAAAAGAATTGTGAACAAGACATAGAAGTGGGTTCAAATAAGCCCAATAAAATATAGGCATCCTTATAGGTTTCTTACAATTTCAGTAGTTTTTCATGTAACAGGCAGCTTCTATGTTGTGATGTAACTCCAACAGTAATAAACACACCAATGGACTCCAACAGTAATAAACACAGCAATTGGACAAATTAAGAAAAAAAGTTCTCCAAGAATCCTCGTACATGCATTAAACATTTTCCTAGATACAGCAGAAACAGTCACCCAAAATAAGGTATTATAATAATTTTTTTAAAATTGAATATAATATATGAAAATAAAAAAAAGAGTAGATTTTTATTGTGTCATACATTAATTGAAACTATGTTAGAAAATTAAAACTATTAGCTCTTCTCCTTCCTAATTAAAAAAAGAAAAAAAGAAAAATAAGAGGCTCAAAACTTATCATAAGCTTTAACTAAAACTCAAATCTTTTATTTTTAAATAATTATAAAGAGGAAAATAATTTTCAGTTGATTTTCTAAATTAATAATGAAGAAAATATATTAGTAACACAGAATACATAAGACAAACTATTATCTCTTTGAGACAACTTCGTTCCTACTTTGCTACAGCAAACACAACCAAAGGTTTGTTTAGCGCACTGCTTTCTCACTGCTTCACCTCAGACTCCAAAACAAATTCTTGTTTTTCAGAACCACAAGAGGTCTTCCACGACCTAAGTTGTCCAAGCAAGCAACCAAATTGAATGAGGATGAGCAAGCGGCACCATCAATCATAAAATGTGCAACTAGGATACTTCTTTGATGTGGTAATATTTTGAGGCTTGTAAATATAATAACTAATAAACGATCTTTAGATGAAAAGAGCTTCTCCTATTTTGTTATTAAAACCTTATAGTAAAAGTTTTTGTTCATGTAACTATTTCTTGTAAAATTTGATTTTATCAAAAAAATTGCATTCTTCCTCATCTTCCTATGGGTCTCAACAATATCTTGGCTTGCATGGAAGCTTCTCTAATTTCGTAAACTCATAAAGGTATTCAATTTTTTGTGAAAAATTTTAAACCGGCTGTAATATGCAATAGCTCATCCTTATTGTGAACTTATTTTTTAAAAAATAGGAAAATAAAATTAGTGTTAAATGGCTGATGTTATTCCTATAAGCCATTATAATATTAATTATATAAATAGTATGAGCAATGGACCAATAAAAAATAAGCCATTATAATAGTATATTTAATTTTTTTAAATCTAGTAATTACATAAATTAATAGAATATGAAATAAATTCAGATAATAATAAATTTATTTCAACTGCTAAAAAAATAAGCAACGCATTATAATTTACTAAGTAGCATAAACTCAATTGAAGAAGAAATTGCCAAATGATACCATAGATTATCCACTTTAAGTTGGGAAAATTAAATATTTTGATTAAAAAAAACAAACATAAGAAAATCATTAGAAAAATACAAAAGAATAAGGAAAATAAAATTAGTGTTAAATGGCTGCTAAATTATCTAAGTAATATATTTTTTAAAATAAAAGATGATAAATGGTTTAACTTAAAAACTATTATGTAATATAATTTTGAAGTTAAAATGCAGATGGCTTGTTCGATATTTCTCAAGCACGTCTTAGGCAAGTGCGCGTGTTTGATTACATTATTATGAAACATCAGCTCATCATAGCTCTCCACCAATAGATTTGGGAGTAATGTGATATCGATGATTTGAAAGTAGTTTGTTTCAAACTTTTGGAACCTTTTTGTGATCAGGATTAATCATACTCCTAGAGAATATCACAAAATCTTGCCTTAGCTTAGTAAATCCACCAAGGATTTTGGCCATTCTTTAGTAATGTTGTTCAGAGTCATACTTGCTAACCACATTTCATTATGAAGGACATATTTGATCCACCAAAGATCAAATTGTCACATGAAATTGTTGGCTTGAACACCTTAATCTATTATTGAAGAAGTTAATGATTTTGATCATCATTTGAGATTGGTGGTCATAGTTATATTTGATAACCACAATCCATTACGAATGAGGTCGAGCTAAATCCACTATACATCTTGACAATCATCCAAGCTTGTTGGCCAGTCTTACTAGATAATCATAATTCGTTATGAGGGATGTCAAATTGAATTTACTAAGAAACAATTTATCTCTTTTAAAATACATCACAAATGCATATAACATTACCCAAGGTTTCAGAGAACATGTTTGCCATGATTGATCTTGACTTTTCAAAGTAATGATCAAGGCCGCTCCTACAAGTTATGAGAGGATTATGAAAATTGCATCAAAATAAGGTGATTGGGGGAACAGATGTAATTTTACAGATTTAAGAAAGGGCGTTACAAACTGACCCTTGAGCAAAACAAACTAGAAAAAGGAAATTCTATTGAATATTGAGGGGAAAATCTAAGAAATAAAAGTGCATATCCTATTAAAAGTACTAGTAGATATTCTTAGCATTCCATGTTCATTGAAGCACTTGTTCCCTCAAAGTCTTTTAGTGTAAAAGTGCCTAATTTTAAGAAGGCTATGATGATGTAAGGATCTTCCTAAAGAGAGAAAAGTTTTTTGCATTGCAGACCTTTATTGGAAACATCAAGGCTTTAAAGGACCAGATCTTCCATAGAAATTGATAATGGATTTACCTTTCAAATATTGTTGAACGACTCTTTGATGTAGGATGCTATCAGAGGTAGGGTTACGTCATGTGTCTCCCATGAGAATTTCCGGTAATAATGAAGCTTAACATCATCAACTGAAACGTTAACATTCTAGACACCAGAATTAGGAATTAAAATATTGATTAAATCAATAGCATCTATGTCAAAACACTAGTTAAATTGTGTCTCATTGGTAAGAGTATATGATGTGGTACGAGAAGTTCAGAGAACATAGGGCAACCGTTACTCCCCAACCCTTTTGAAATGCATCTAAGGAAACTTAAGATCATTCAATTGGTGATTTCTATCATCTTATCCACATATATGAGCAAGCTACGATTAGGTGAAGCAACTTGCTATGTAGATCCAAAGAAAATTCAATGAAAACCTTCCATGTTAATTACATTTCATTATCGGTGATGATAGTAGAAAAAGGTCAAATGGGTAGATAAATTTTAATCATGTATTAGACTGTTTGTGATGGTAGATGGAGAGTTAATCTATTAGCGTTACAAAAAAATATTGAAGATAAACATATAAATATCTCATAACATGTAGAATGCATATGAATTTTTACATAAAAAACCCAAAGCATAAAAATCCATTAGGTTTATCCCAGTTAAAATAATTTCATCATAAAGGTTGGAGATCATCCCTTCCCCAAAGTTGAAGGCAAGATTAGAAGGTTTGAACTATAAGTGATGCCTCCAGAAATGGTGTTGTAGACTATTAAAAGTGGAGTTCGCAAGCAAACAATGGATGGCAATGAATGTCAGCATCAATTAACAATTGTGGTAGGTACCGATGTTCTAGAATGGGTGATAAATGGTGTTGGGGCCAGTCGACAGGAAATAATATGCATTGGCATTTATGACAACTATTAGATGATAGATAATGACAACGGTTAGTGTTAGTCGATGGTGGGCGACGACAATTATCAGAGAAGGAGCAATAATAAATGTTAATGTTAGTCATAGGTGAGATATGAAAGATGGATGATAATGATTGTTAGTATTAGACAACAATGGTTGAGTAAGGTGCTAGCAGTTGGTAAACGCGGTTGCCCTCTTAATCGAAAGGAAGATTGGGTGAACAAAAAAAGCGAAGTATAAATTTGGATAGTGAAATTTTTAAAGATGGACGGTTAGAGTTTCAAACGATGATAGGAGACATTGAATAATCAAAATTTGAAAATTCTCAAAGCCAATTTATAGATTATAGTACAACTAGGGGACACGTTGGTTATTAATGAATGATGTGGTATATTACTAATTTTTGTATAATGAATAAAATCTTGATATTTGTTATAAATTTTAAGAAATATATTGTCTATCCATAGTTGTTTGACTTTTGAGTTTTGATGTTCCCCGTCATCTGGCACATACAAACGATTGATGTTCGACATTCATCGGCCACTAATGCTTGACATCGATCTTTCTAGTTGCTTAATCCCTCTTCATATCAAGAGAACGACCATGCATGCCGGCCACAACCACAATCTCTCAAATTTTAATGTTTTTTTTTACCATTGCCTGACACCATCTTTATATTCAAGTTGTTATGGATATGTATGCAAGAGCTGTTACTTGTGCCAAACACAAGGTGGTTTAACTAAGTATTTTTCCTATTTCAATTGGATTACATAAGGGATCAACCTTAAGTCATTTATCTTTTTTGCTTTAGTCATGGATGTTCTTACTAGACATTTGCAAGAGGATGTACCCTGGTGTATCCGTGTATGCTTGTTGCTGATGATATTCTTCTTGTTAATAAGACTAGAGAGGGTGTTGAAGGTAAACTAGAATTATAGAGGTCAAACTTAGAGTCTAAAGTTTTTCGTTTGACTAGATCTAAAATTGAATACATGGAGTGTAATTTTAGTAGTAATAGATCTAGTGGGGGATTTGTGATTTCAAGCGATCAAGTCATTAATAAGCATACTCGTTTAAATATCTTGGGTCTATTGTTCAGAGTGATAGTAAAATAGATAGGGATATTATTAGTAGAATTCAAGTTGGATGGTTAAAATGGAGGAATGCTTCGGATTTGTTGTGTGATAGAAAAGTATCACTCAAACTTAACAAAAATTTTTATAACATGGAGGTGAGACCTGCAATGCTTTATGGCGCAGAATGCTGGCCATTAAAAGAGAAGTATAATATTAAGTTAAGTGTTGATGAGATGAGAACGCTCAAGTGGATGAGTGGATTTACTCTTAGAGATAGTATACGAAATGAGTATATCTGTGAAAAGGTTGGAGTAGCTCCAGTGATGGATAAGATTAGAGAATCACCTTAGATAGTTTGGTCATTTAAAATGACGGCCTTCCGATGACCCAGTTAAGAAAGTAGATGTATTAGATTTAACCTATGTTAAGAAAGGTAGAGGTAAACCTAAAAAATATTTGATTAGAAAATATTAGAAATGATATTTCTTTATTAGATTTAAATGAAAATTTGACTTTTAACAGGACATAATGGAGAAAAAAGATTCATATAGCCAACCCAACATGGTGGGATAAAAGTTTGATATTGTTGTTGTTGTTGTCGGACACCATCCAACAATTGACATCCAACATCCATAAGCCATCTAGACACGACTCATCTTTTCGATAGCTTGATCTCTCCTCCTATCGAGAAAAAGACTAAGCTAACAACCTTCTATCTTGTGACTCCCGACATTCACCATCAACTATTGCCTGAATTTATCACTCAATGATGAGTCAAAAAGTCCTAATACCATAATAGTATACATCTTCTTTGATTCATACATATTATATAGTGTATTAATATCTTATATAATTAAGGGGAAGGACACCTTTTATAATTTTTAACGCATGCTAGTGGAATTAGTTCAATTATATCAGGCTCCATAATTTTTACATGTTATCAAAATTATAAGAAAAAAGTTCACCTCGCGCCAACAGATTGACGATCTGAAAGAAAAGAAGAGGAGACAATCAACTGTAGTTCAGGAATTTCATCTAACAGAGCTCAAGGCTCTATAATCCTATGGTTGAGGCCTTGGCTTCCGTGAAGTATACTAATTACTGCTAACTTCAAATAATAAAAAATGACAACTTTAAATACTACAGAAACTTAAATCCCGTTCCTTCTCCGTTTTGCCTTAAATCCCGAATTTAGTAAATCCGGTAGTTCGGCGGATTTACGGGATTTAGCCGAAGAAGCGCGAGAAAGGGGAAAAAGATAGTTACTTTCGCTGCGAGCACCCGTCGTGACTTCCAATCCGTCACGAACAACGTCGTCGCGGAAGGCGAAGAAACTTCTTTAGCAACTCTTTCAAAACTATACGTCACGCGAAGCCAAAGAAAATGGCAACTAGGAAAAGCAAACAGACATGCATAAGGCAAATAAGGCTCTAGGAAGAGCATAGACAGACCAAAGAGAAAAGAAGTCATACAAATAGACAGGCAATGGCAGAGAAGAATACCGTCACTCTGTCCCACCTTCGTTTTTGCTCCCAAAGGCCAAAACCCTTCCTTTCCCTGCAAAGAGCGAGAGCCTTTCGACGGCAAGATGAAGAGGAAAAGAAAGCCTACGCGGACGCGGATGCGGACGCGACCGGGGCTGTAAATCTCGTGGATGTATAGGTCTTCAATGATCAATTTAGAGATTAAATAATTTTTTTTGTTGCAATAACATAATATTTTGTTAATTGATAATTTAAAATGAATTATTATATTAATATACAATAAATATAAATTTATTAATGTAATTAGAATTGATAAGAATAAAATAAAATTAATAATATTTAAATTAGATATAAATAAAGTAATGGGTCAACTCGAACCCAACCCGTTTTTGTAAACGGGTCGGACATTTCAACCTGGACCCAACCCAGCCGGGTTGCCGGGTTGCCGGGTTGACCCGACCCGACCCGCGAAAGATGATTTATTTGAAGAAAATATGGAGCTGAACCTGAAAAAGAAGTTTTACTGAGCTGCGGTGTCTAAGCATTCATTTAAGAAGAATTCTTCAGAACCCACTCAACCAAAGTGGATACACCAAACCCTGTGGCAGTGCTCTTCTTGTCATTCCAAACTGGACCTGCTACATCTATATGCATCCACTGGACCTTCTCATTTACAAACTGCCAAAATACATACAAGCAATTTAGTAGCATTTTCATAGCGGTAATTATTCAGATTTCATTTGGGGCAACTTTCTCACTGTCATTTCTAAAGTAACTTTCTTAATAAAAAAAATCTTTGTTCAAAAAAAATCTGTATTGCAAAGCTACTTTAAAAAACAATAAAAAAGCTGTTCAAAACGAAGCCTAAGGCTTTGTTTGGGAAGGCTTTCTTACCGCTTCTTAAAGTAGCTTTCTAGCTAGTAAGCTGCCTAGAAAGCTACTTTAAGAAGCGGTAAGAAAGTCATCCCAAACGAAACCTAAATTGTGGAGCTTAATTACCGACACGTCTTCTTTCTTATGTAGAATTTGAGATATCATAAGTTTTTATTATAAAAAGAGATGTTATTAGGATATCATGGTAGAGAGATTAACACTTACCTTCATCACCTAGTAAAAACTATAGCAGCATAGACAGGATAAGCGAATATGTACAAAAATTCTTGGTGGTTTTGTGCATTTTATTTTCTTCGGTTTATTGTGCACTGGTAATTGAATTAGGTCCCCTCTACGTTTTGCTTCGAATTTCATGCTCTTATTGTGAAAAATAATTCTAAACCATTGTATGAGATTTAGAATGCAAGAGGAAATACAAATTAGAAAACAAATGGGGCACAAATTGACAAACTAGGAAGTTCATTGTTATGCTGCGGGCCCAGGAGGGGCCGGCTGCGCCGGTCCAACATGGACCGGTTCAGTGCTATAGGCGCCGGCCCAAGCATGGGGAGGAACCAAGGGGGGCGGAAGCTCTAGTGGGGCCCTCTACTTAATTAAATTATGTTTAGGAGGGAAATTTTGAATTAGCGGCTGTTTAGGAATTTTGTGCTTTAATTAGTCCTTTGGCGGCTAGGGTTGAGGGCATCTTGAGATTTGGTGAATTCTGAGATCTAGAATTTGTTTTGTGTGGGTTCTAGGCTTTGCTAGAGATTTGGAGAGTTGTTTCTTCCTCTCAAATTGAAGAAACTTGTATCTTGCTTTGTTTTTCTTGTTCTTGGATTGATTCAAAGTATTTCCCTTGCGTTTCCTCTCCAATCTACTAAATTTTCTGCATGGTCTTTGCTGATTTCTCTCTGAAATCAGCCCTTTTTCTCGCTGTTTTTGTCAATCCTTGCTAGGTTTGCTTGCGAACTCAGTATTACCCTTAGGGTTACTTGCAAACTCAAGTACTTCCTATCATTCATAAACTCGACAACAAGCTTGATTAGGATTTCCATGGAAGGACTATACATGGCCCCATGGCAGTTGGCATTGTTAACCCAAACAAAGTTCCAGCATAAGTTTGCAGCAAAAATAAGGTTTGCCACATGCTAATAAATCATGGAAATTATAGCAATTTAAAGAGTAGTGTAAAGAAGGAACAAGATCGCATTGAATTGATAGATGAAATTTTAGAAGATAAACTTAAAGATACTTTAATCGATACCTGCTTGAGGAAAAGTGCAGCCAAAATTGCACCCCCTTGGCGGCCTCCAGAATTAACCATATCGGCAGCACTCGACTTCATCGACTCCCAATAACTGTCCTCCAAAGGCAACCTCCAGAATTTCTCACCGGTTAACAGAGCAGCAGCAGTGATTTCTTTGGCTAGTTCATCGCTGGGAGTGAAGATTCCTGTAAAAGCAAAGGTTGCCCTTGTAACAGCAAGGGGGGAAAGAAATTCCACGTTTGCCCAGTATTAGCAATGGAAAACTTTACTAAAGATCAGATTAGCTAAACTCTAGTTTCTGTTTTGAGAATGAGCAAATTTGCATTATTTGTTCTTTGTGAATTATGTTGTGAAACTTTTTCAATCCATTAAGTACCATAATGTTAGACAATAAGTAAATGAACTGAAGTTGATGATAGGGTATTGTAACAAGCAGATAATATTGGTGACAATTGTTGTTTACCTGCAATGCTGGATCCAAGGGCAACAATGCAAGCCCCAGTTAGGGTTGCCAAATCAACAATCTGCATTAAACAGTAGCAAAATGGTGGTGTCAACAATTACAAAGTTAAGGAACTGTACATGGAACTTCATAATAAAGATAATGCGGGTACATCACAAGCATTAAAACTTGAAGATCTCTAGCACTAAAGGTAAAATGGAATGTGATAAGATGAACAAAAATTGGTTGGAGTTACAAATAATAATAATAAAATCAGACAGATGACCATTGTAGCAATCACCCAATAGTTAAATAAACTACTCCAGCAATTTAAAATTTGACAACAATTGAATTCAAGAAATATTTAATCGTTCAAGGTAACCAAAGTTTCTTTTGTGTTTCTATAATCACCTCTCTCATGAGTCAGAATAGAAGTCTGAAACCAGGCAAAGGTGAGGTCATACCTTCTCAACACCCTGATCACAAGCATATACCAAAGCGTCCGCAAGGGTTAGCCTTCCTTCAGCATCAGTATTGGTAACCTGCAAAGTAGAGGAGATTGGTGCCAAGATTTGGTTAATTAAAAGTGCTCGCCATATATTATTCACTTACATCAGAAAAGGAAAAGCTTAGGAAAATAATAATATTCCTAGGCGTGATGAACATATAATGTGCCTAGTCATTGTTAAGAGGATCGAAAACCGGAGGCAAGTTAAGCCCAATATATTAATAGACAGACACCCATCAGCCCAAATATTTAAGTTAACAGGTAAGGGCCCTTGTGCTCTTGTTTCACTTTGGATAAGCATTAAAACTTCAAGAGAGCTTAGAAGTTCTAAGAATCTCAAAGCTCCACTCGAAGACCATCATCGTACAACTATCCACCATCATTGTTGGACCATCAGCCCATCACTACCAAGAAGCACCTAACCACCATCGTTGCACCACTGTCGCACGACCATGGTCCTCCAACCACCATTGCCAGACAATGGTCCTCCGACCTCTGTTGCCCGACCACGGTCCTCCAACCAATGTCTCCCAATTATTGTCCTTCAACCATTGTTCCCCAATTACACTTCTCCAATTACTGTCTTCCTACTATGGTCCTTTGAACACCGTCACCCAACTATGGTCCTCCAAACACCTTCACCTGAATATGGTCTTCTAACTATCATCGTCCAACTGTGGTCCTCCTAACACTATTGCCCAACTATAGTCTGCCGACCACAATCGCATGACTACTGATCTCTAACTACCATCACTTGAGTATAGTCCTCCGACCACTATCCCCCAAGTACAATCTTCCAACCACTATATCTTTGACACAATTGTCTAGCGACAGTCATTTAACCACCATCACCCGACTATGGTCCTTTGACCATCATCGCCCGATTACGATCCTTTGACCACCATTGCTCAACTACGATTCTTCGATCACTGTTGACCGACTATGGTCCTCTGTTATATGGTCTTCTGACAGTTGTTTCCACCAACCCCAACTAACTTCAACACCTATCATTGCTAATAATGTCAATGCACGCCATAATTTATAAGATTGATACAAGCTATCAACACCAATTCCTACTTCCAACGTTAGCTTTGGGATTTATGGTGGACTTCATGATATCTACCTCTCTAAGCTCCTCTTCTCATAAAAGTATGATCAAACAAACAAGAAAACAATCTTTTAAAGACAGCTCTCATGTAACAGAGTTATTCTAACTTTAACCATGTAATATGTCCTATGCAGTGTATGTTTACTACATTGAATTAATACATTACCCCGAAGAAGGGCATCATTTATAAACGATGACAAACACTAGTGAAATCATTTTAATTAGGTCGAGCCCCATGATTTTTTCCTTCCCCGAGTTTTCCACAAAAAAAAAAAATTAGCATCTCTTACAATTTTTGCACTCTTCTCTTATATATGTATGTATATGTTAAGACAACAAACTCTCTATCTTTCAACCACCATGAAAGTTCTGCCATGCAACAATAATGTGAAAATGATATCGTGACAACATAATAATAGAACTTTTTTTTTTCCTGCAGTTTTTCTATACATTAACATAATACTAGAACATAAAAATGCATCATTTTATGATGTAGAGCTCTTCATATTCTGCATCAATCTCTAGGCTCAAAACAACACTTCTCTTGAAGAGTGAGATGATGCTCTAAAGTCAAACAAGGTAGCTCTAGAAGGCTACAATTTTGATTATTTATGGATTCATGGGAAAGAACAAGAGACGTTTTTGAATGAGTAGATCAATGAAATTAATTTTGACCAATTGACTAATTTTTTTGTTTGTCCGTTTCAAAGTATGTGTGAAACCCTTATGTTTGAAAAAAAAAAAAAATTGTGCTGTTGGTACGGGACGAACCGTCTGTATGAACTGAAAAAATATTGAAAATCTGTATGGTTAGTACGTACGAACTGCCAGTACGAACAGAGAAAATATGCATGCTCGTCTGTACGAACCTGGAAGGGTCGGGACGAACCGTCGGGACGAACCCGGACAGAGAGTTTCGTCCAGGGACGAAGAAATTGGAATTTATTTTCATCTGGACAATTTGAGTCCAGAGAAGATCGTCCCGGGACGATCGGGACATCGTCCGAGACGATCCTGCTTAATAAATATCTGAATAGTGTCGTTTTTTAAGAGAGAAAGCCCAGGAGAGAGAAAAACGAAGGGAAAAGAAGAAAAGTGGATTTTTGGGCGACTTCCGTCCGTTTTCGTTTATCGTCGTAGTTGGGAAAGTTGATCGACTCGAGGTAAGGCACATTCCTCCTTTCTCAATTTTCAGAAACGAGAATTTTGATGACTTCTGTGTCTGATCTGAGATTAGGTATTTTGTACTTTTGATTTTCATACAGTCATGACTTATATGTTTTGTTCTGTTCTGTTCTTTCTGTCTGTAAGCCATGTACTGTATCTGTATATGATTATTTTGATGAAGGAAAAGATAGACGAACTGTTCTGTATTTGGATGTTTATAATAGCTCTATGTTTTTCTGTCTATTTAATATTTGGAAGAAAGTCTGAAGCAAATTCCAAAGCCAGATCCTGGATTTTCAACGGTTATGTCGCGGCCCGATGCGAGCGGGATCCGTCCCGGTCGGGTTGGGTCGTGACAAACTTTAGTGGTATCAGAGCAATGGTTTTGGAATTTGGATTGTAAGACAGAGCTATAGGAATTGATCTGTAAGTCTGTCGGGGTAGTTCTGCTTTGTCTGGATTTTTATTGTGTTGTTTTGTGCCTAATTTTCTATGTGATTATGGATCTGCCAAACCCAGATATGATAGATGGGCAGAGTGCTAGTCAGGCAGCTCCGGTGAGTAGTACTGCCCCAGTGGTTGATTCTGATACACTTTCCCAGTTTGCTACATTGGTTGCTCAGATGATGAGCGAGACTCAGAGTAGAGCCTCTACTGTTCGATCTGAGGAGGTGGATAGACATCTGCAGATGTTCCTGAGATTGAAACCTCTAAGGTTTGAGGGCACTGTTGAGCCCAGAGCAGCTGAGGAGTGGCTGAGAAGGTTAGAGAAGACTTTTGACGGTATGCAGTGTCCGTCGGACAGGAAGGTACCGTTGGCAGTTTTTCTGTTGGATGGCGAGGCTGAGCGTTGGTGGATGGGCCAGAAGGAGGAAAAGTTTCAAGGAAAGCTAAACTCTCTGATTTCTTGGGAAGAATTTTCTGAGGTATTTCGATCGTGATGTGAGAGCTCGTTCCTTTGATTTGTTTCTCTGTAGATGTGATTTTCCTCCCAGGATCGTCCGGGATGATATTGAGATCGTCCGGGACGATCAGTGCCTTGAAAAAGCTGATTTTTTTTAGTGCAGTTCGTCTGTACGAACTGGATTTAGTACTGGACGAACTGAAGAAATTTGTGAAGAAATCTGTCATTTTCGTCTGTACGAACCTGGAAGGGTCGGGACAATCCGTCTGTACGAAATTTGTCCAGAGAGCAAGTCGTCCGGACGCTATTTAATTTCGTCTGTACGAAATTTTGCCAGAGGGAAAATCGTCCCGGGACGAAAATTGGATTGTCCGGGACGATCAGTGTTGATAAATATCCAATTGAGATATTTTGGATTCATTTGAAGAGAGAGAAGGAGAAGGCAAGAGAGAAAGAGAAAGAAAAGCAAAGGAAAAGCTTGATTTTGGAGCCCGCGGAGCGCTTTTCTTCCGACGACGCAGTTGAAAGATTTGTTTGTCTCGCAGTAAGGACTCCGAATCCTATTTCTGTTTTCGAAGATTTTGTGTTTTGGTATTTTTCTGCTCAGATTTGTGTTTTCGTTACCGATAAACGCGCCGCATTTTGTATTGACGAAACTTTCACCGCATAACTTTTGGTATGTTGTAGATGTGATTATTCTGCACGTTTTAAGTATTTTCTGAAAGATTTCGTCCGGTCCGTTTTGATTCTGCGGAGTTTTATTTTGACTGCAAATTATTATGATGTCTGAATTGGTTT